>NC_063045.1:13091111-13136111 GCF_018812025.1 Megalobrama amblycephala | reverse complement strand
ACTTGGGGTTGTACTTACCATAATTTGGGTCTTTCTTTGTGCTCCATCTTTACACTGTGTAGAAGTTTTATAATTTAACAGAATTAAAAATTATAATAAAAAATTACTTTTTATTATATATTTATAATTTTATTATATATTTATTATTCAGCTGTTAATTTCCAAAAGCATTCCAATAATGCACTGTTTCACTGATTGAATCACTCTGCTTAGCTTTGTTTGTAGCAATAGGTTTTTTTTTTTTTAACAACATGTGAACATTCAATTTATGTTCACCTTTTCACATTTTGAAATTTACTATTATGTAAAATTTATTTAGTTTATTTCTTTGATCTAAGTCCAATAATAAAACGTATGAATTGTGAAGGCGTTTGATATGCGTTACTCTTGCGTGCAGAACAAAATGCAATGCAATGTGCTGCTCGGTTTGCATTTGAGGTTAAGACGACTGTGAGAACTAGATAACCTAAATGTATAAAGCTATTTAAAAAACACTGCACTCGTTTTAGGTTAAACCTCCAGTCTAGACAAAGGTGAAAGACCCTGTTTGTCATTGGTTATGCTCAGGCCAGTGGAACATGTTTCTGGTTTTGGTTGAGCGCTTCAGTTGAGTTTAACCACACTGTGCTGTGTGTATCATATATATAAACATTTATATATATAACATTTATTGTGCCTGATTGAGTGTGTATAAGCAAAGAATCACTTCAAACTTTTTTGTTTTGTTTTTTATTATCCATTTGAAAAGAATCTGACAATATATTCATAATCTAATTCATATATTATATAGATATATATAGATATATATATCTAATTCATAATTTTTTTATAACACTGAAATTGATTTTACCACTTGTGTTTTTTCAGTGAAGTGAATTAATGTTTGCATGATAAACAATATTTATATAATATTTATTTATTTTAAATTTTAAATTTACTTTAAATTTATTGTAGGTCTAAAAATGGAAGGTATTAAAGGGATTCATGAATAATGGAGTACATCCAAAATAAAAGGACAATGATTTCCGAAGGAGGACAATATCTTTCAGATATTGCTACCTCTTCTCAGTCTAACAGCATAGAAAACACATCAGGTTTCACAAAAATGCGCACAATCTCCATTCGAAGATATTTCCTTTGTGTCAAGACACAGTTTACAAACAGACCAAAGTATAAAAAAAATATATATATATATATATATATATATATATATATATATATATATATATATATATATATATATATATATATATAATTACATCAACAATTGCTCACAGAAGTTTCAAACAATATTTTTTTAAAGATAGTTATTACAAAACAAAGATCTTTGAATTGAGATCTAGTAAGCAAAAAACTTATTACACACAAATTTCTTGATGCCACAGACCACCAGATATGATGATTTCAGCAGCTTTATTTTCATGTATTAAGACATTCACACAGCATTTTATATATATATATATATATATATATATATATATAATCTCAAACACACACACACACACACACACACACACACACACACACACACACACACACATACATATTAAATGCTGTGTGAATGCCTGACTGTTTCATAAATTAAGTAAAATATTGTCTGGAAAATATTTACTTTCTTTTAAGAAGACACTGTATTTTTTCTACCTATTTAGATGTATAAACCTAAAGAGAAATCAAGCAAAATATGGCTGTAAATATTATACAATAATTGCGAATAATCTAATGATTTTCAAATATTTTTTAGAAAGAGAAATGAAACAGTAATAATATCAATTTTAATCAATTTTAACTTTATTTATTTTTTAAAATGGTTTTCTCTGAACTTTCCCGCAGACCCCAGTTTGAAACCTCTTGATCAAAAGAGAGTTGGAATGTTTGGCTGATTAATGTCTTGTGTGTTACATTTCCAAACAGTTTGTGATTAGAAGTTTCAGAGTTGAATGAACATCAAGAAAACATGAACAAAATAAGTATAAGATACTCATATATTCATGACTTCGGCAGCTTCAGAGCAGCATAGGTGCTGTTGATTTGGCTGGAGCGAAAATTTCTACGCATCTTGGAAAAGTCCATCATGGCATACTGAAAGAGCAATGTTGGCAGTTTCAGTTAAAACTGAACAAAAATGGACTAAAATTATTGTTATGGAATACTATTGTTGAAATAATAAGCAAGAATGATCAATAATTAGAGACAGAAAAGAGTTTTAGTTATGATGATGTCACATAATTTACCTGTAATTGGTCTGGATTCTGCTGCTCTTCTATAACTTGATTCTGCTGTAGATCAGTGTTGGGCTGTCGTGATCCTTCTGCTGACCTTCTGTTTCCAACAACAAAAACCTTTACAAGTCCTACAAATGGAACAGTGAATTCAGAGTTATTATTTACAAAAGGTTATATTTTTTTCTTTACCTGGAGAAACATATTATAATATTTTACAGATGGCTGAAAATAACTCACCAATCACCACAACAACCAGAAGCCCATTCATCAGAGCAGATATGATGATAATAATCTGACATTGTGTTTCATTCTGATCAATAAACCGAATCACTGTATGATTGTGACACTCAGATGGTTGAACTGATTCTGTAAAGAAAGTGCCCACAGTCTGTTACTATAAAAACCATTACTGTTAGTGCAATGGCTGCAGATCTGTAGCTCTGAAAATACTGATAATATATAATTTATTAATTGTTTTTCATAAGTATCTAAAACTTTAGTAAATCACAAGTATGTGTGGTGATCAGTAAGCACTTGATCTCTGAAGGAGTAAATGAACTCACCATTGAAGTACAGTCTGGAGCCGTTGCTGAATTTTGGAGGTGTATCAGTGTTTATACAGTAATAAACTCCTAATTCATCAGCTGTCACATTATTTATAACCAGACAATGTTTAAACTGCACTGAATATTTCTTTCTGAATGTTTTATTAGGGTAAAAAGGTGGTAGTGGTGTTTGTAATGATCGTAGAATCACTGTTGGAGGATCTGGTGTTTTCAGTAAAATCCAATAAACCTCATTTTCATCAAGATCACAGTTTATGGTCACATTTGATCCCAAATCAGTTAGTTGATCTGCTACTGCTGCTTGACAACAGATTAAGACATCTAAAAGAGAGAAAAAAATACAATAGCATTATAATTAAGATCATTGTGAACCTATAACATAAAACAATTAATGACAAATCACATGTAAATATTCATATCATATTATAAACTCACAGAGCTGAAGCTGAATGATCCTCATGTCACTGGCTTGATTAAAACATTTAAAACAGTGAGACCAGGTTCCCCTCACACAACATTTAAGATGAATCTACTGCAGCCTGTAGCAGACAGGAAGACACTTCTCCCACATCAATCAGAAGTTTGCTCTGACCACAAACACATTTTTCAACACCTAATAACCAGTTAACACCATCAATTCATTAAGCTGGTTAAGAATGATTTTTAAAAATGTTTTTATAACCATTGTTATTAATTGTAGATACATACTACATAATCCCACCTCTATAACCAAAACTAGCAAGTATCCGCATTCCTCCTCCCACACATAAACAGTGAGAAGACCAGTTTATTTCCCTAAGGGAATATTATTATGTTAGATAAACCACATGTGAGCATTCGAATGTTCAAACTAAATCTTCACTAATCTTATTATGACTGAGTGGCGGTGTTTAGTAAAACACAGAGGAGAACAGCTAACAGTTTCAGTAAGTGTACATGTAATAATGCCTATAAAATAAAACATTTACATTTTCAGCCTCTTGAGGGCAGCAGAGAACAGCTGTTGTGTTGTGCTCATAGTGCTCTGACAAACTGAATGCATCAAACAATTCGAAAAATAATAGTTTAAATTGATCAATCATGTTCAGATGGTACTTTCTTACTGATCAGTTCTCATTAACGTTGTTAGTTTATTAATAAAGGAAACATAGGTTTCAGGATATATATATTATTATGCTATCTGATAATCTGAAAGAAAACACCATGCATGCTGACTGACCTGGGGCCCGTTTCATAAAGGAGGTTAAGTGAGAACTCTGAGTATGTTAACCCTGAAATGAGGGAAACTTTGGGTTTTACGTTTCAGAATGGGAGGTATGTCAAACCCGAGAAAGCAGGGTAAGTCAAGCCCGTTTCCGAAAGAGAGGTAACTTCTACTCAGAGTCAGTTACCATGGTAACTTACTCTGTGAACCTAACCTGGGGTGCGTTTCCCAAAGCGAACTATGGTCGTAAGTGCCGTCGTTACCAATAGAGTTCAATGGGACTTACGACCATAGTTCACCAACGATGCTTTCGGGAAACGCACCCCTGGTCGGAAGCAGGTTTTCTTTGATAAACCCAGAGTTTCTTTCGGTCTCCTCCCCCTTTTTAAAGTGCAAGTGATGTTTAAATAGTTCATTAATTCGTTCATGCTGCAAAATTGCTTTTCTTACTGAGTGTTTTTTTGTTCTATTTCAAGTACAAATATCTAAAAATTCTTAAATCAGGATGAATATATTAAATTATATAAGATATTTAGTCTTGTTTTCTGGGGGGATCTAAATTAAGTGCATTTAACTTAAGTAAAATTATCAATATCTGCCAGTGTGGTAATAAAAATAATTTTAATGCAAACAGAAAACAAGATTATTCGGAGTGTCTGTTAGTAAGTGCAAATTTACAGTAGCCCCGCCCACCAATGTCACACAAGGTTAAAAACATCGCATGCGATGTAAGCAGTAGTGTGTTGTGCGCTGAGAATTAACGGGAAATTCTAAAACGCTTAACGTGGCTTAATGTACTAAGACAGTGATTTTAACCTACCAAACTTACTAAATATCATGCTAATAAAGTATACTATGTGCAAAAATCAGATGTGCCCAAAATATGATCAACGCGTTTTATAACACGTTAAACCTTTTTCTTATAACGGTTTTCTATGGTAGAAAAAGGCTTAAGGTGTTATAAAACGCGTTAAGATCATATTTTGGGCACAAGTTGTGATGCGATTGACTGGGTTCGAATCCGCCTTCTGCAGAGCTCGCTATTTTCCCTTTTCCCATCACATCAGAAAGGCATTTACTTTCAATAAAAATGAAGAAAATGTCCTAAAAGTGGAAGTAAATTGTCTAGCGAGTGTTTAATAATGATAAAATAATTTACACTCTGTTATTATTGCATCCTGTTAATTTAGGCCTACTGAGGTGCAAATAGTATGTTTCTGCCAGTATAAAATATGAATAGCATCTAATTACTATTTACACTTATTGCAAAGAACTACTACTTTTAGCCTATGATAAATATCATAATGTCCTGTAATATCCTGTAATATTTTTTTTTCTTCCTTGTTTGCATGTGCGATACCATGAAAATGAATATTAGTTCAATAACATAGCCTACCGTTCTACAAGTTTTCACCTCTGATATTATAACAGTGATAAGAATTAAACTTGCATTGACTCAGAAGTATGCGGGTGTCCTTTTGACACGCACTGTTGTCATGGTGAATCGTAATATCGCAGCTCCACTGATGATGGCTTTTCATAGTCGTGGTGCGCGCGCTTAACTCAGAATCAACCTACTCAGAGTCGACTGAACTAACTCAATTCAGCATTCTGAAACAGAAAACTCAGTTTCCCATCTCAGAGTAAGTCAACTCAGAGTTCAAGTTTTAACTCAGAATTTTAACTTCCTTATTGAAACGGGCCCCTGATCATCCAGGTTTACTAACAATAGCCTACATCCATTAAAGGTCTCCTCCCACACTGTCAGAGCCAATTACACTTTCTATACATAACTTATAATCTGCCAGTATGAAAACAAAAGAGTCCAGATATAGAGGGAAAAAAGAAAATCACAATACAGGTCATTTGTAGTTGCAGAAAAAGCTGACCATTGATCATTCAGGAAAGAGCAAATACTGCTTTTTGTTCTATCAGTGCCATCTGTTGGTGCTTCTAATAAACACATTTAATTTTAAAAGTCAAATGATTGGAAAATCCAGCCTGCAACTAAATGTTGCTTATTTCATGTTTCATTTTGTCTGCAGTTCAGGTGGGAGGATAAAACTGGAAGATCCTGTTGTGCGTTTTCAGTAATGACAGGACTGTGTATTGACACAATGACAGCTGGAATGTTTGATACATAATTCAGGGAAGTGTTTCACTTGAGGATCAGAACGAAAACACCAATGAAAGAAGAAGCTTCCCTCTCATACTCATGTAAGTTTGAGAACATTTTCTTATTTCATTCTTTGCTGTTCATCTCACCTGTAGCTAAAAACAAAATAAGACTAAGTAACATTCAACTCTTCTCTTTCATAATATTTAAAAGCAAGAATATTATTTTCATAATTCAAAGCAATTTCATGAATCATACTACAAAAATTGTCCAAAATGATTCTTAGTATATTCACAATAACAAACCAAATGAAATAAATAATTTTTTTTTGTAAATCACGGGATGTATTTTTCTATAAGACACTATATTAATTATATCTCTTTAATATATCTTTAAATAACTGACTAAGCAAAATTATATTATTCTTACCCAATTATAGTAATAAAATGAATTTATTTTTGTACATCTCTGTTGTGCCAAATGATATAAATGTTTTTTTGACCTTATTATAGTATAATTAATAGCAGAGAAAGTTAAGACTCAGATTTTCTAATATAATATTTCTTAATTTTCCATAAATAAATAAAATGAAATAAGCACTGGCCAACAGCTTTTGAAGTCTGAACTGCAACATAAAAAGGAACAGACTGAAATCTATTACAGGAACTTGTACATCAATACACTAAAAACTAAGGCTTGTAATTGTTAAAACATTAAACCATTGAGTCAGTGTAGGAGAGGATAATACTGTCATAAAACTTTTGCAAAATGAAAAACTTAAAAAAGACAATCCGTCCACTCCTAGAAATCTGACAGACAGAAAAATAATTATTATTTTGACTGATCAGAAATTAATGAATCAGATTTGGTAAATGATTTGCATTTTAATTTAACACAAAATAATTAATAAAGAATACAAAAAACATTTAATATTGTCAAACACAACATGAAGAAAGAGCACTTGTGGTACAGAATAGTTAAGGCAGTAACATAGAGACCATTTGGGTGTTTGCAAACAGCGATGATGTTTTTGTGGGCGGAGCCAACCTGGTGGCAGAAAATAAAGTTCTGCAGTAGCAGTCAATGGAAGCCAGGGAATAAAAGAAAAAAAAAAGATAATGTTAAGTTTATTTCTCACAATTATGAGAAGAAAAAATAGAATTGCGATATATGAACTGCATATTCTGCATTTTTATCAATTCTGAAAATTGATACAAACTCACAATTGTAAGTTATAAAGTATGAACTGGGAGAAAGAAGTCAGAATTCTGAAAAGAATGTTATAGGTTTAAATATTATCCATGTAACATGTTATAAGTATAAATATTTCAAGCTGTAACTGTCAGGCTAATACATCATGCCCCCATGTGAATATTATGTAGATATATTGTTTACATCAAATTCATGCTTTAATAGTACACTAATCATCACAGGTATCATCAGTCCAATCTGTCTGTTTAATGGCTTGCAACCATAAAAGTCTATGTTTAGCTTCAAAGGGCGTCTTTGACGACATTATTCTATCAAGACCATCTTTTTTTGCATTCCATTTCTGACATCCAAAGGCAAAGGACATTTTTTCCTCTTATTCCATGGATTTTGCTCATTTTCCTCCACTTGTTACACTATTTTTCTGCCACCACAATGCATACACAGCTGAAGTGATTAACTGTAACATCTGCTCCCAAATGGTCTATTGACAACTCATTGGACCTTTAACTTCAAGAAATGCTCCTGTTTCAGCATTTCATAATCTAATCTAATCTCATTTAGCAAGAACAATCAGTGCATACAGCAAGAATATAAAAACACAGTCATAAGCACCAGAACCACTGCACAAGCTGTAAAAATACAACTAATAGAGACACAAAAGTCAGAATGTGAAAATCGAAATATTTAGACCTGACGTGTTTGTAACTGTTCTTTCTCATTCAGTCTTGACACAAGAAAAAGCTTGAGTTCTTTTTCTCTGAAATAAACAGTATACAATCACTGCGACTACTACTCCTACTACTACTAATGAAACTACAGCTGCTACAATGGTACCCAAGGGCAATGATGTCCCCACATTGTCTGCTTCTGTTTCTTCTCCTTGGTCATGTGATTTGTTTCCTTCTGCTGTTGATTCTGCAACAAGTTTGAAAGAAAACATTAACTCACTGTGATAAACTGGAAAAGCCTGCAACTGGTGATCTTGAACTTGTTTTGTTTTTTGTTTTTTTACCCACCATTAATGTGCAGATGTACAGTCCTCTGTTCAGATGAGTGTGTGATTAAGCAGATGTATTTTCCTGCATCATCATGAGTGAGATTGTGGAGTTTGATGGAGAAGTTTCCTCTCAGATACTCATCAGGGAAAGTTTTAGTTCTCTTCTTGTACCGTTGGTCCTGTAACACTACTGAATCTTGACCCTTGACTATATCATACACATTCTTGCTGCCGTTGTGTCTCCAGCTCACATTAATGTCTTGAAGTTTATGATCATGTTCAGTGGATGAACATGACAGGACAACAGAACTGCTAATAACAGCCTCTACTGTTTCCTGCAGAGACACTGAAACGACAGAAACTTTTTAAACACAGTCAGTGTCACAAATGTATCTTTCAAATGTGTTGTTCAGATTCTCACCTTTGTTTATCAGCACTGCATATACACAGATGAAACAGCATCTGCAGAAAGAGAATAAAAAAAAGTTTCTTTAACTTTCTTAAACTCACAGCAGAGAATGACATTGGCGGCAGGCTTGTTTGAGATGAATGAATTCTGCACAGAACCCATCACCAGTGATCATTGTGAGGTACATGCCATTTAGAAATGCTGTCTGACTTACTCTGACATCACGCTAATGTAGTAAAATACTCCAGCCCGGTGGGCACAGCGTTCAGAGACAGCAGCCACATTCGCTGTTTACCAGCTACTAGGGGTGTGACGAGATCTCGTGCACGAGTATTGGAACACGAGTGTTTACCACCGGCATTCGCTGTGTCGTGTTAGTGGATTCATTATGTCGGACTCACCGCAGGTAACTCATAATCTGCAGTTGTTACTCCTGTCTCCTGACAAAAACATTGCATGCGGCGCCTGTAGAGTGTGGAAAGTTACTGAAGCGCGCAGCCACACTCGTCTCTCACAAGGAACGTCATGGCAATGTGTGATGATCACACAAACGATTGGCTTGATGTTTTTAAGGCCCTACCTCGTGATGGTGTATATTAATATTTTTCCTTTCAGTGCACCTAATAAATAGTCTTTTATCAGTTAGTAAAGACAGTTTCAAGTAATATTGCAAAAATGTATAAAACAAAACATCCTCTATAGCACCTTTATCTAATGGAGCCTTATTGTAAAGTGTTACCAAACAACAATAAAGAATCAGAACATTTTCAGTCAATATCTACAGCATGTTGTATTCCAGGTAAAAAAGTTTGAAAATAAATAGCATATTAAGTCTTTAAAGGGTTAGTTTATCCAAAAAATACATTCTGTCATTGAGTACTTATACTCTTGCTGTTCCAAAAGTCCTTTGTCCTCAGAACACAAATTAAGATATTTTTGATGAAATTCGAGGGTATCTGATCTAGGGATGTGCAACGATTAATCATGATTAATCGTTTGCAAAATAAAAGTTTGTGTTAACGTAATATATGTGTGTTCTGTGAATAATAATTATGTATATATAAATACACACATATACATGTATACATTTTAGAAATATATGCATGTTTAAATAAATATATATATATATTTATATATATTTTATATTACATATGAATATTTTATATATAAATCTAACATTTTTCTTAAATATTTACATGTGTCTGTGTTTACATATACATTATTATACACAGAACACACACATATATTACGTAAACACAAACTTTTATTTTGCAAACGATTAATCGCGATTAATCGTTGCACATCCCTAATCTGATCCACACATAAGCAGCAATGACACTGCATCTTTTGAGGTCCAGAAGGGTATTAAAAGACATCGATAAAATGGTCAACATGACTGCAGTGGTTCAACCTTAATATTATGAAGCGACAAGAATACTCAAAATACCAATTTTATGCAACAATATCTAGTAATGGGCGATTTCAAAACACTGCTTCACGAAGCTTCAAAGCTTTACGATTCTTTTGTTTCGAATTAGTGGTTCGGAGCGCCAAAATCACATAGTTTCAATAAACGAGGCTTTGTTACGTCATAAGTTTTTTGAAATTTCAGTGGTTCACGTGTCTTTGGCAGTTTGATACATGCTCCGATCCAATGATTCGAAACAAAGGATTTGTAAAGCTTGAATGACAGAAATTTCATTTTTGGGTTAACTAACCCTGTAATTATTTGGTGCTGTGATAAACACTATTGTGAACACTAAAATTGGAACGGCAGTTTAAAACAATTAAATACTGTTCAGAAAAGAAAGTAAAAGAAAGTAGTGCAGCTGCTTTGTTTACAGCAGCGGTTCCCAACACGTTTTTTCCTGCGCACCCCCAAACCCCACTTCGAAAAAAAAAAAAAAAAAACGCAACAAAGCTTTGTTTTATCGCCATATAAAGACTCATGTTTAATCATGCGCAAATAACCAGAACACGCATGACAATAACAACATCAACAAAGTTTCAATATAATGCAACAACGCTACGCACAAGCTTCCATTTTTTAGAGGACGAGTGACAGACACAGGCTCAGTAACAGAAAGCACGGTTATTTTCAGCCGCGTAAAAGAAACATTGCAGCAATAGACTAGGCCTATTAAATGGCCGTGAAGCTAGCATTATCATCATCATAACACAACGGTTATGGAAATTAGAACGACAGTACATTGAATTAAATTGCAATGAAGTTACAAACGATCCACAACATTAAAGAGAATAAGCTCCGAAATAGATCAAATAAATAAAAACGAGGATCAATCTGAAACTTTTTAAGTGCGACAATAAAATTAGCCTACACACGATCCACAACATAATTAAGTAACAAAGAGCATAGCCTGCAGTGCATAAAAGAGCAGTGCGTAGAAGACAGCAGCTCTCTTATTCTACGTTTCTATCAAAAACTAATAAATTCATAGACGTTGGAACAGGGCGGCCGTCAAAAATAGGCGAGGTGCCTATCTTTAGCGAAGTGGCGCGGCTGGTGTAAACACGAGCATTGACTAGAGTGGCCGCGAATCAGCTCCGGTAGCCGCGTCGCAGCCGTAACGCGCCGCACACGCGTGCAGTGTAAACGAGGCTTAACACGTACAGACTCCATGTAGGCCTATGATTCGCTCTTTTGTTGTTCTGTTTTCTTTCAGGATCAAAAATATAACAAATGAAAGCGTTTATCTGTATTTCCGACTGATGAGAACTATGCATATACATTCATAAATCAGTCAATTTTGTATTTTATTATGAGATATTTTATTCTAATGTGATCAGTGACTCAAGCACTGATGGACCAAAGAGCGCGCATTTCGACATTTGCAGTAAAAACTTGAAATATAAATTCTCAGAAAATGCATTTAATACCAATATATTGAAACATCTGTTTATATACTCCATTAATAAAGGAGTCCACACATTGGAAAAATATCAGTCCACATGCGTTTTATATTTAATATGAGGGAAATAGACATGCATGCATGCGTGACACAAAAAAAATCTTTAACTTTTAGGTAGCAAAATATTTTTTAGTAATTCTGTCAATTACACTAAGGTTATTACATTGTCTGCTATATATTTGCTTCTTATTTATTAAATACGGGCAATTGATTGATAAAACATTGATCAAAATTAAGATACAATTTATACAAAACGAATATCTTTTAAAAAGAGTTTTATATAAAACAAAACTTAATGAAGTCGTCAAAATCATGTTTTACCAAAAACAGCGCCATTGCTAGGAGGGCGCCAGCGCCTCTGCCTTTCAGCGCCTATGCCTCGCGAGTGGATGATAGCCCTGAAGACGCCTAGCAATGATATACCTTTAATGGTAGTATACCTTTAGTTAAGTTATACCTTAAGAGTCTTCGTAGCGCGCTAAGAGACAATGTTATCGGGAAACGCAGCCCAGGTATGATGCGTTTCATGCGTAATGGAGATTCCAAAGCGCTCTTCTTTGGTCAGAACCATGGAGAGCGATCGCGGATAGGTCTGTCCTATGCACCGAAACTTTTAACAATGTAACAAAATACTTAAAGAGCATCAAGCTATTAAAATCTATATTATGCACAGATAATATAACAGTAGGCTATATTAGTCAATATTTTTTATTAGGTTAAGCAGTGATTGGATAACGTTTTTTTTTATTATTATTTAACATTTTTAATTTAAGGCCCACCCACAGTTGATCTGGCCCATCCAAAACTGGAATCCTGGCGCCGTGCCTGGGCCACACTGAGCTGTGCGTAACGCCCACAGACGTGAAGTGACCCCCCTAAGAGAAGAATCCCGCCCCCCCCCCTCTCACAATATAGTTCCAACGTCCCTGAATAAATTATGGACGTCGGAAGCAAAAAAATGTGGTGGGTCTTCCCCCAAAAATTTTGATTTCCTTGGTGTACAAATGTGCATTTTAAGACGTTTAAGGACAAAAAAATGGATAACAAAAACTTAAAAACCATGTCAACAAATACATACATTCAAGCACAGTTTTGAGGCAGCTTTAATCGCATGTTTGGTCATTTCATTACTTAATTTACAACAGAATAACGACGGTGCATGCCCGTAATTTCTTTTGCGCTTTTAAGCTATAATAATCTATGCAGCGTGCGCCGGCGCATTTGCGCGAGCAATTCTTGAGTTTGCGCCTCGAGCACAGTAGGCTAAAGCCTAACGGCGGGTTGGAGTTTTACTGACATAGCCTGACAACATTTCATCTGACCGCAGTTCACTGTTGTTCAACTGAACGTCCCCCGTCCTCACCGCGCTCGTTTGACTTGCGCCTGGCGCTGAGGCGAACTTGGAATGCGCGTCTGAAAAGTGTCCCTTTTGCTATGGTCGTAAAGAGACATTTCTTTTTAAACGCAGCGTTTTATTTGTCAATGTTTTAAAAATATTTTTATTTTTGGCATTTTTTATGCTCTGTTGGTGGTGTGTGGAGTAGTATCACCGGGAATATTTTTTTTTATCCCACCAGAGATAAAAATAATTCAGCAGAGGCAGGGATAGATAGATAGATAGAAAGATAGATAGATAGATAGATAGATAGATAGATAGATAGATAGATAGATAGATAGATAGATAGATAGATAGATAGATAGATAGATAGATAGATAGATAGATAGATAAGCAAGGTGCGTGGCTCGTGCGCAAAACTTGCAGCAGACACAAGAAGCAAGTCCGTTTTGTAAAAAGTATGGTGATCCCGTCTTTAAAAGTGCATTAAAATAGAAACAAAGAAAATAGTCATTGAACAAGGAAAGCACTAGAAATTTTGGAAACATGTCAGTTTAATAAAGTTATTTCATCATCGGGCTCTGTGCTTTGAGAGGGCATTGACATATGCCGCGCTCTGAAAAATGAACAGACAAATGCTTAATTAGAAACGGTAAAAGTGAGTGGGTCCAATATCATTTGTCTTAAAAAGTGGATGGGTCTTGTTGTCCCACCCACATACAATGGTTCCGACGCCCATGAATTATAGTTTTTTATTTAAAATAAAAGCGATTACAAAGGAAATGTTTACTGTTCATGTTTTTTTTTTTTTTTTTGTATGGAAAAATCCCACTTAAAAAAACAGACCGCCATTACATTTTTCCTCTTGCGCACCCCCTGGTGGCAGCTCGCGTACCCCTGGGGGTGCGCGCACCACACTTTGGGAATCCCTGGTTTACAGGGTTACCAGTATAATGGCTGCTGTTCCATTCATTCAGCACATCTCCTACACTCATTCTGCCATGTGCTGCTCATGCACATTGGGCTTGTTTACATCAGAGTGTGCACATGCCTTTTTGATGCAGCATACAACAGTGTTGTACATTTTAAATGGTTGATAGAAAAGTATTTTTAAAATGCACAATGACTCAGCATTCTGACGTATAACCTGGAAGTGTCAAACTAGCGATCGAAAGCCCTATTCGGACGGGATTAGTTTTACAAGGGGAGGTGGAGTAATGTAACTTTACCTCAAGACGTCTGTAATATTAATGGCCAGTAGAGTACATCAGGGATGACGCGTATTTGTAGGCAAAACCCGGAAGCGAGTTAGCATTTTAGGACTTCTGGTTCCATCGCCCTAAAGTCTTTGGTTTTTTTGAGTGGGTTTTTGCTAAATCGCCTGAAATAAGGTCTGTGGTTAACAAAGCCTCTAAATATTTTCACGTTTTGATCTATGACATAAAACACACCAGTTATAACCTGCTTGTGATTTTTTAAAGGTGCCCTAGAACCCTATTTCACAAGATGTAATGTAAGTCTAATGGTGCGTTCACACCAGATGCGAATGAAGCGTTAAGCGCGAGTGATTCACATGCTAAGTCAACGCAAAGACTAGGGGTGTGAATTGGCACTGGTTTCACGATTCAATTCGATTACGATTATCATGTCAACGATTCGATTCAATTCAATTTCACGATGCATCACGATGCATTCTTTGCAACCTCAGTTTTCAATAATCCTGCACATGGCTACATTTTCATCAGTAAACAGTCTACAAGCAGTCAGATATATGAACTCCCTTTTTATTTTATCTGCTTCAAATAAAACTTAAATCTGAACAGAGTAAATACACTAGTAAATGAACACTAGTAGTAAGTGTGCCCATGATATCAGATTTAAAATTTGTAGGTGCATTTTTTAATATTCGTGTCTGTGTTTCGCCTCCTTCGGCCATTTTAAACTCGCATGACTGACACGTATATGCGAATGACGTCATAGGCTATAATCGATTAAGGTCTATTACTGCATCGATGCAGAATCGTCCACGTCCGCATCGCGATGCATTGATGCAATGATTAATTTCAACACCCCTAGCAAAGACGCGAATAGACATCCTGTGGCGCGATTCGCGCTGTGTTTTGGCCGTTTGACGCGCGTAAGTTGAAAAATCTGAACTTTGGCGGAAATTCGCGCAGTGTTAACCAATCAGGAGCTTGCTTTAATAGTGACATGATTACGATGTAGCAAGCAGAGGCAGAAATCCGAAACAACAATGGAGGACAAAATCATCATCACTGTACGATACATTTTTGTACTTTTATAGAAACAGGAATAAAAAGGATCTTGCTTGGAAGAAAGTGAGTGAGGATGTCAGACAATCTGGTAAGTTGTAAAAAACGCTCTTTACTCAATTTGAGCTATATATATATATATATATATATATATATATATATATATATATATGTGTGTGTGTGTATATATATATATATATATATACACATATTGAGACTACAAGTTAGCTAAAGCCAGTAAATTGAGCTTATTCACCGTATTTTACAACTACTTTCATGCTGAAGCAGCCTGGCAGATGACACTCTCATGACGCGAATTTGCATCTGTTGTGAAATGAATTTCACGCGCTAATGAAGCAAGTAAACTCAAAATCTTCAAGCATCCAACTACGCAGGAATAGCGCGTTTTATTCACGCAAGTCGTGTCTGGTGTGAACACCCATAAGGTGTCCCCAGAATATGTCTGTGAAGTTTCAGCTCAAAATACTCCACAGATTTTTTTATTATACAATTTTTTAACTGCCTATTTTTGGGCGTAATTAAAAATGTGCAGATTCAGTGCGTGTCCCTTTTAAATGCTCGCGCTCCCGCCCCCAAGCTCGCAATTCTATAATACATTGCATAAACAAAGTTCACACAGCTAATATAACCCTCAAAATGAATCTTTACAAAGTGTTCGTCATGCAGCATATCAGATCATGTAAGTATGGTATCTATTTGGATGTTTACATTTGATTCTGAATGAGTTTGATAGTAGCCAATGCTGCTGCTAACGGGGCTAAAGCTAACATTACACACTGTTGGAGAGATTTATAAAGAATGAAGATAAATTTATGAACTATACAGACTGCAAGTTTAAAAATGAAGATTTTAACTTTAACCACATTTAACAGTACATTAGCAACATGCTAATGAAACGTTTAGAAAGACAGTTTACAAATATCACTAAAAATATCATGATATCATGGATCATGTCAGTTATTATCGCTCCATCTGCCATTTTCACTATTGTCCTTGATTCGGCTGTGCAGCTCCAGACGTAAATACTGGCTTGTCTAATGCCTTGAACATGAGCTGGCATATGCAAATATTGGGGGCGTACATATTAATGATCCCGACTGTTGCGTCAGAGTCAGTGTTATGTTGAGATTCGCCTGTTTTTCAGTGGTCTTTTTCAAAAATCAAATTTACATAAGGAGGAGGAAACAATGGAGTTTGAGACTCACTCTACAGGTGCTGGTCATATAATTAGAATATCATCAAAAAGTTGATTTATTTCACTAATTCCATTCAAAAAGTGAAACTTGTATATTATATTCATTCATTATACACAGACTGATATATTTCAAATGTTTATTTCTTTTAATTTTGATGATTATAACTGACAACTAAGGAAAATCCCAAATTCAGTATCTCAGAAAATTAGAATATTACTTAAGACCAATACAAAGAAAGGATTTTTAGAAATCTTGGCCAACTTAAAAGTATGAACATGAAAAGTATGAGCATGTACAGCACTCAATGCTTAGTTGGGGCTCCTTTTGCCTGAATTACTGCAGAAATGTGGCGTGGCATGGAGTCGATCAGTCTGTGGCACTGCTCAGGTGTTATGAGAGCCCAGGTTGCTCTGATAGTGGCCTTAGGCTCTTCTGCATTGTTGGGTCTGGCATATCGCATCTTCCTCTTCACAATACCCCATAGATTTTCTATGGGGTTAAGGTCAGGCGAGTTTGCTGGCCAATTAAGAACAGGGATACCATGGTCCTTAAACCAGGTACTGGTAGCTTTGGCACTGTGTGCAGGTGCCAAGTCCTGTTGGAAAATGAAATCTGCATCTCCATAAAGTTGGTCAGCTGCAGGAAGCATGAAGTGCTCTAAAACTTCCTGGTATACTGCTGCGTTGACCTTGGACCTCAGAAAACACAGTGGACCAACACCAGCAGGTGACATGGCACCCCAAACCATCACTGACTGTGGAAACTTTACACTGGACCTCAAGCAATGTGGATTGTGTGCCTCTCCTCTCTTCCTCCAGACTCTGGGACCCTGATTTCCAAAGGAAATGCAAAATTTACTTTCATCAGAGAACATAACTTCGGACCACTCAGCAGCAGTTCAGTCCTTTTTGTCTTTAGCCCAGACGAGACGCTTCTGACGCTGTCTGTTGTTCAAGAGTGGCTTGACACAAGGAATGCGACAGCTGAAACCCATGTCTTGCATACGTCTGTGCGTAGTGGTTCTTGAAGCACTGACTCCAGCTGCAGTCCACTCTTTGTGAATCTCCCCCACATTTTTGAATGGGTTTTGTTTCACAATCCTCTCCAGGGTGCAGTTATCCCTATTGCTTGTACACTTTTTTCTACCACATCTTTTCCTTCCCTTCGCCTCTCTATTAATGTGCTTGGACCATAGACTGTAAAAAAATATGGACGTAGTGTCCGTGGCGTCACCCATAGAGTTCTGAACCGCAGTTTTGACGCGTAAATGAGGCCGCGGCCATCTTAGCTGCGCGTCACCGCACGTCACTCCCGGATAACTATCTTAGATACTATCTAAAACATTAATAAAGATAACAATATCATTAGAAAGTACTAAAGGTTTACTGTCAATCTAGTTTTTTAAGATAACGTTATAGATGCTATAACACCAGTAGGCTAATTAATTTGTGTGGGGTGTGCAAATAACACAAAAAAAATCAACTGGGACTTCATACCTTTAATGAAATTGAGATCGCGAGATGAATCCAATCCATTGCACTTGGGCAAAATGTCCATTTTAAAACATAAAAAAAAAATACTTTTTGTTCATGAAAGCGTTAAATCCATGAAATCTTTATACGTCGTTTGCATCTTCGGAATGATTTGCTCTCCATCATCGTTCTTCAAGAAAGGATGCAATCTGAGCAGCGTTTATAATGTAAAACTCTATACGTACATATATAGGTACCAGATATCTGTATAACTCTCAAATGTTCTCTCAAACTAATGAGCACGTGTCCAAAGTATATTTTTTCAAAATAGTGCAGCAGTTTTAGTTATATCCAAGCAGTGCTGTCGGAGTTGTATATCTCCTGGTATTGTCATTGTAGTAAATCTCAGGAACAAAACTTTTAGCCAATGCCACGACGATCCAACAACGTTTATCTTCCGCATGCGAGCACATGTACACAGACTGACATCTGTCTCGAGTATGCAGCAAGCCATATATTGTATAAAATAATCCAGAAAAAAGGCACAAATACGGCTGAGATGCCAAATTCAGTGGCTGAAATTAGCTGCTGAGGTAACATGACGGCTCACAGACAGCAGCGCCACCTGTCACTCAAGTGACCACACCCTTAATTATGCAGAACTTTAAGGCTTAATATAATTTAAACGGATGAGTTATAAAAAAATTCACCCCCCTCAGAGTTGTCATGAAGGGCAAAATTAGCAGTTTAGACCAAAACACAATTTGAACCAGAGTGTAAACATGTTTTTTTCTGCTGTAAACTTGGCTTTTTTAACATTATGGTCAATGAGATTCTGCTCCCTTTTGCAGCCTGTCCCTAGCGGTCAGTCGATGAATCGCAGTTTAAGTTACTTCCGTATTGGCTTCACGAGAAACTGGGGGAGGTTGCCGCTTGGCTTGGACACAGAGCTCTGTGAACAGCCAGCCTCTTTTGCAATGACCTTTTGTGTCTTGCCCTCCTTGTGCAAGGTGTCAATGGTCGTCTTTTGGACAACTGTCAAGTCAGCAGTCTTCCCCATGATTGTGTAGCCTACAGAACTAGACTGAGAGACCATTTAAAGGCCTTTGCAGGTGTTTTGAGTCAATTAGCTGATTAGAGTGTGGCACCAGGTGTCTTCAATATTGAACCTTTTCACAATATTCTAATTTTCTGAGATACTGAATTTGAGATTTTCCTTAGTTGTCAGTTATAATCAAAATTAAAAGAAATAAACATTTGAAATATATCAGTCTGTGTGTAATGAATGAATATAATATACAAGTTTCATTTTTTGAAAGGAATTAGTGAAATAAATCAACTTTTTGATGATGTTCTAAATATATGACCAGCACCTGTATGTGATTTCCATGTACTGAACTCTAATTATTTAACTATGCCGAGGTAAATTCAATTTTAAATTCTAGGGCACCTTTAAACCTTTATTGTGTCTTAAAAACGGAGGTTGCTAACAAATTGTTAAGAGGGCCTACTTCCGTTGACGAGGACTTTAGGCGTCATCATGACAAACAGGACATTTGGACTGCATTTCTCATGAAAAAGTGGATAAGTATTCATACACAGCACAGATCATAATCAGTGAGCATGTTTTTGGCCTACAAAAACACGTTATCTCTGAGGTATTCTATTTGCATGGGATAAGACATCTCAGTAAAACTAGCAGAAGTGGGAGGGGTAACTCGATTTAAGCACCGCCGTCACCTCCCTGTCGTCATGTGAGTATATGTTGGTTCCTGATACCATGTGCACAAGCACATATAATCTAAATATATAAACTATATACAACAGTTAGGTCCTGTCAAATGATTTATAATTAAATTCTGATTGGATTATGATGGTAATGGGCACTTAGCTAAAGTTGTTTAAGAATGTTTCTTTAAGTGCTTCCACGTTTGAAAAATGTGCGGAAAACTACTTTGAAACAGGAATTGACGTAATTTTACCATACATACTTCCTTACAGTATTAGGTTTTTAAAAAAAAATCTTTTCACCCAAACGAAAATGTCCCAAATTTTAGGTAGCACATTATTTAATATTATTTTTTACATTTAAAGGAGTATGGAGAACAAACATATTGTAAAACCTTAAACTTAAACTTGAAATAGACTGCAAAAGTAACAAGATAACACAGTGCCCTAAGCAGATCAATGTCATTAAAGTCATGTCATTCATGCTAATCAGAGTTATTTTACCAGCACAATAACTGCCCATGACCACATGAGCTACTACACTACATTTTGTCAATTGCTTGGTTTCTATTCCTGTGATCTTGGGACAGAGAGCTGCACCCACACTAAAATCTCACTGAACCAAAGTACTGCCCTGCATGTAAAATATTAATCATGAACAAGGAGAGACTGTTTGTGTAACTTTATAATCGGGTTTTATATAGTGTAATTCAGATGAATCTCTAATTAGGTTTCAGGTTAAGGTCAGCAGAATAAGAAATGTGCGATAGTTTTTTTCTTTCCTACGACGGCTTCTCGAACAAGAAAAATGTATATAATATACACTGCAATATTCCACAAAAAATAATAGCATATTTTGAATTCACTGGTTAACTGGTTTTCAAAATTATCAAAATGCATCAATTTACAACTAAATTAGAATGTGTCCATGTATTTCCCTTAATATTTAGGGCCTGAGCACCGGTGGTGCGAGGACGTTATTGTAATTGCTCAGTCAATTATTCTTCTTCTCCAAAATGAATCACATTTTTGAGGGCCTGAACATGCTCAAAAACTCATGAAACGTTGCACATGCATCAGAAGTGGTGAAAATGTACATCTGATATGGGTTTCAGAATTATGTCTGGCAAACTGGCAAAATGTCCCTGGGTCCAAAATCTGTAAACCCAACAGGAAGTGAGATATTTTGAATTTTCTCTGCAAAATTTTTGCAGTTTTTGCCCTTTCCACGACTTGTACTTTAACAAATTCCTCCTAGAGATTTAATCAGATCAACATCATATTTGGTCAGTCTAATCTTAAGGCTTTAGGGTTGTTAAATTGTGAGTTTTCGCTGAAGGGCGTGTCTGTGGCAGCCTGACAAAATTCGATGTTTCGCCATGAAACAGGACGTTGTTGTAACTCGGGCATGCAGTCCGATCTGCCCCAAACTTCACATGTTTGATAAGAGTCCTGGCATGAAGACATCTACATGCCAATATTCAGTTACAGTCATAGCACCACCTGCAGGCAACAGGAAATTACATGTTTTATATTGTGATTAACTCCTCATAGAGATTTAACCAGAACAACATCCATATTTGGTCAGTCTAATCTTAAGACCGTAGCGATGTTAAATTGCAAAGATCTTGGGTTTTGGTTGAAAGGCGTGTCCATAGCAGCCTGACAAAGTCTGATGTTTCGCCATGAAAGAGGAAGCTGTTGTAACTTCACGTGTGATATTAGTCCTGGCCTAAAGACATCTATATGCCAATATTCAGTTAGTCATAGCACCAACTGCTGGCAACAGGAAATGGCATGCTTTGCACTGTAATTCACTCCCAGAAACACATTTGTATGCCACGAAGTAGCAAACATACTAGAAACATGTTAAATCATGCAACACATGGCTAAGTGCTAATGTTTGCGATTAACGCCACGAAACAGGAAGTTGTAACTCACGCATATAATGTCCTGCTCCAAAATTCACATGTTTGATAAGAGTCCTGTGCTGCGTCCCAATTCGCCTACTTATACTACGCCCTAAAAGTATGTACTCTTTCTGTGAACAAAAAGTACTTACTTTTGAGTGTGTAGCAAAAGAGTAGACAAGCTTTGGGACATACTAACACGTCATACAATCGCGTCTTTTCTCTCTGTCGCATCCTGTCACCGTAAACTGGCCTGTCAATCATCTTACATCCTCCACATTTCATTTACTTAATTTCCTACCGTATCGGAGAGAAATGCAGCATGTTGATATGCAGTCGCGGGTCTTTCATGTGGAGAACTCTCCTCATATTAATGCATAATGATGCATTTAAAAGTTAATGGCCATTCGGATCTTTATAAAAGTCCACATTGGTATTTGCAGATGAAAAATAACACGGATAACATGAAATATATATTTTCTATCAGGTTAAACTGATTATTAGTCACTCAAACCTCTCAGCGTCGATCGCGCGTATCCGCCATGTTTTGTAGTTTTTTAACACTTTTCACTCGTGTTTGTAGTTCTGAACTGAATCCTCCTTCAACGCACAATGGGTTGTGGGCAATATTAGCCTTTATAGTGTGCACGGATCCACACTTCGAAAATCTACCGGAAATAGTAGACCATCCGGGGACTTTTGGCATACTCTTTTCAACATACTATGCTTTGGGACACACTTATTTTAAACTCACATACTATTTAGGATGGATAGTATGAACATTGGAACGCAGGGCTGGTCTAAAGACATTTACATGGCAATATTCAGTTATAGCTGAAGTGCCACCTGCTGGCAGCAGGAACTGTGGTGCATCAAAATGACTTATTTTGCAATATTTCTTCTCTATTTATCCGCTTAAATGACTATCGCCCACTGTTCACAGTGGCGGTGAGCCCGGGTGCGAGGGCCCTTTCGTCGCTGCTTGCAGCTTTAATTTATATTGTATTTATATTTATATTATATATCATCCTGTATACGTTAAACTCATAGCTAAATATGTTTTAGCATATTCACTTATCTTCCCCTACTGGTGAAAACTTTAATATTTTGAATGCACTGTAAGATTAGGCCAATCAAATGACTCTCAAATAAAACTAAACACATGCACCGCGACACAAAAAATTAACTTTCAAAATACTAATGCTAACTGCTAATTACTGTGTCAAAAAACATAGTTAAAAACATTTTCCTGCAGAAATGAATCATTAATTAATTAATCCATGTTTAATGTATTGACGTGCAAAGAGTTTTCCTGTTAATTCTGTCTTAAATAAATCAAATGAGGACCAAAACAAACCAGGCCAAATGTAAATACGAGCGAGCATCTTGTTATTGTACGAATTGCCGAAGTTCCAGATGCATTTAGTAAAAACAGAATTTCATTCAAAAATCATAAACATACCCGATGATCATGGTGCCCCGATATAATTCATATGTATTAATATTTCTGAAATAATACTTTTTCCGACAACAGATGCAGAGATGTGTACCCCGTCCCGAGCGCTCTCTTGTTGTTATTCACTGCCGGGTTGCAAACCACCTAGAAAAATGTACTAGCGACTCCTGTTGTGCTGGAGTGTGATAAAGATTTTCGGCAAGTGTGGGCTACTTTTACATCCATTTTCTTTTTTAACCATGGCGAGAAAAAAATTAAATAAATATATATATATATATATATATATATAAAGAGCGGTTGTTGTATTTTTAAATGCTATTTTGAATACCAAATTTAAATTAGAGCCACACACACAAATTTCATACACAAAATAAAATACTGATTTCTTTTAAGCGTTTATTACGTAAAAAATTTAAATGGACAGGAAAAATGTCAATGCAAATTAGAAATAATGTTTATCCCACACTTTCGAGAGCCATGTCTCTGGAGCCATATTGGTTTTAAAGACTTGGGTAAAGTTGGTTTTATATTCGCACATTTGGACAGCCGTATTCAATAGCCTTGTTAATCACACTACATTGGACATTCAGTGGACATTCACAAGTAAATATGCCATTAAAACAATACTTGCCTATTTTGATTGACTGTGAAAAATGTTGTAAGTTGACAATCTTTGGTTGTCAATATCATGTCGCTGCTTAAAATTTGCAAACATTGATTTATTGCACATTTATTGGAAAGTCTGAATTTATCAGAAGTCCGAATGTGCGAATATAAAACCAACTTTACTCAAGTGTTTTAAAGTTGTGATGAAACCAAAATTGGCCCTATTTACTTTGTTAGCGCACATTACTAGTCTTGTGATGAACAATTAATTCATGCAAGTTAATACACAGAAAACATTTGTTTGTTGATCTTTAATCAAAATATGAAAATTTTCTTCTGCTCTGGAATGGCGTTCCTTCTTTGATGATGTCAGTTTGACGGCTTGGGTTGGATATCCTTAACTATTCCCCTCCAACCGTCAGTCTGCTATGAGCGAGAGATGGGGAGGAGGAGCGCTAAAATTAAACCCTGCCCTCTATTCAATTCCGTTTCACTTGGAAATACGTCACAACACTGAAGTTATGACGGTTGCAACTTCCGGTTCATGGGGACATTAAAAACTGAAATACAAACCCAATTCCAAAAAAGCTGGGACACTGTACAAATTGTGAATAAAAAAGGAATGCAATAATTTACAAATCTCATAAACTTATATTTTATTCATAACATATCAAATGTTGAAAGTGAGACATTTTGAAATGTCATGCCAAATATTGGCTCATTTTGGTGCCACACTCAATTTGCAACTTATTAGGTCAATTGGCAACATGATTGGGTATAAAAAGAGCCTCTCAGAGTGGCAGTGTCTCTCAGAAGTCAAGATGGGCAGAGGATCACCAATTCCCCGAATGCTGCGGTGAAAAATAGTGGAGCAATATCAGAAAGGACTTTCTCAGAGAAAAATTGCAAAGAGTTTGAAGTTATCATCATCTACAGTGCATAATATCATTCAAAGATTCAGAGAATCTGGAACAATCTCTGTGCGTAAGGGTCAAGGCCGGAAAACCATACTGGATCCCTGTGATCTTCGGGCCCTTAGATGGCACTGCATCACATACAGGGATGCTACTGTAATGGAAATCACAACATGGGCTCAGGAATACTTCCAGAAAACATTGTCGGTGAACACAATCCACCGTGCCATTCACCGTTGCCGGCTAAAACTGTATAGGTCAAAAAAGAAGCCATATCTAAACATGATCCAGAAGCGCAGGTGTTTTCTCTGGGCCAAGGCTCATTTAAACTGGACTGTGGCAAAGTGGAAAACTGTTCTGTGGTCAGACAAATCAAAATTTTAAGTTCTTTTTGGAAAACTGGGACGCCATGTCATCCGGACTAAAGAGGACAAGGACAACCCAAGTTGTTATCAGCGCTCAGTTCAGAAGCCTGCATCTCTGATGGTATGGGGTTGCATGATTGCATTTGGCATGGGCAGCTTACACATCTGGAAAGGCACCATCAATGCTGAAAGGTATATCCAAGTTCTAGAACAACATATGCTCCCATCCAGATGTCGTCTCTTTCAGGGAAGACCTTGCATTTTCCAACATGACAATGCCAGACCACATACTGCATCAATTACAACATCATGGCTGCGTAGAAGGAGGATCCGGGTACTGAAATGGCCAGCCTGCAGTCCAGATCTTTCACCCTTAGAAAACATTTGGCGCATCATAAAGAGGAAGATGCGACAAAGAAGACCTAAGACAGTTGAGCAACTAGAAGCCTGTATTAGACAAGAATGGGACAACATTCCTATTCCTAAACTTGAGCAAATTGTCTCCTCAGTCCCCAGACATTTGCAGACTGTTATAAAAAGAAGAGGGGATGCAACACAGTGGTAAACATGGCCCAACTTTTTTGAGATGTGTTGATGCCATGAAATTTAAAATCAACTTAAAATGATACATTTCCCTTAAAATTATACATTTTCTCAGTTTAAATTTGTCATCTATGTTGTATTCTGAATAAAATACTGAAATTTGAAACTTCCACATCATTGCATTCTGTTTTTATTCACAATTTGTACAGTGTCCCAACTTTTTTGGAATCGGGTTTGTAGGAATTGCAGAACACCTGTCCCAACTTGGTGACAGTCTTGGTGGTTGTTAATCTCTTGGCCTTATTAAAATATCAACCCATTCTCACTCCCAAGGTGTCCAATACTGCCGCATGTTCAAGGGAAGTGCAGTCACTATTGGCAAAAGCGTTACGCCTAGCGCATTGCATTCAGTGAGAAAACTTCCAAACCTTCACTGAGGCAAAGAGCGAGGGGATTTAGTCTTCATGAATTATATTTCAGGGTATAATTTTTTTCATCATGACATATGCTGCAGTTCGTTGATCGGGAAGGGACATATATTTTTGGTCATGGCTTGAGATCTTATGGTGAGGGAGCAACATCTATTTCTTGACCTCTCTGTGCTTGCACATTAATTCAACCAGCAGCAGCTTGAAGTCAAAATACTGCAGTTTTTCCTTCTCTGGTCTCCCAGAAATCTGGTGGTCTGAACATGATCCAGTTTGTGGCAAACAGGCAAAAGAAATGCAGGACCAAAAGGATGCCAAATTCTGACCCTACCATCTGATTGTCGTAGCATTCTTCTTTGAAACCTGCAATTGCAGTTATAATGGAATTATCATCTTTACATGGGTTGTGTATCAGCACGACTCCTCAGCGCAGATGAATCTAATGTTTGCTGTCAGTCAACACACGTTGTGGATATAGTACCTCGAAATTACAGATTGTGTTTTGGATGACCAAAATAAGAATTTTCACCAGAAAATGTAATCTGATCAAATCTGTCACTTTTGTTCAATAAATCGCGCTGCCAATGGTGATTAAATCTAGCGATCACTTAGCTCATATCACATCAAACCGTGAAAATTATTATTATTGTTATACTTTGTTCTCAAATGGTTAATGTTAACAACATCAGCATTGTGTGACTAACGTTACGTATATTTAGTGTGTATTAGCGTTGTAGATTTCAGTTTCTGTAGTCTAATTTCTAAAGTTTATTTGTCATACTATACAATCCGCCATCAAAACGATAAGTTTAATGTTTCCAGCTGCTGTGAGAAAAGGCTGAAAATGATCCACTACCAGCAGCATCTTCACATGCCATATGGCCTACTAGCTGGGACTCCTTCTTCATGTAAACAGGTGTGACATAATGAGGCAAAGACGAACAGCGGCATGCTAGAATTTCCGTGGAAAGTATGATATTCCGACTTTTAAAAAGCATTCTTCACATCCTTGCAATTATAGTTACAACTTCAGCTCTTTGACCCACACATTTCTTCTTGAATAGGTTGTCCAGTGTCAGTGTCCTGCCTTAGGTTTGCTCTGGCTCCATGAACTATTGTTTCACAGTTTGAGCTCTTCATCATCTTTTTTAATATGGCTGGAATATGGGATATGTCCTCCGACATTGCTGTTTAAGGAATAAAAAGCTACACACCGCATCAGTTATGTTTAAAAGAATTGTTGCCAAACATATAACAAGCCAGAAACACATTAATAACTACAATAATGATCCTTTAGACTCTTAAGTATTTGTTTTATTTAAAACCAAATGGTGACTTTTTTTTAGCCATAGCAGAGTGATACATTTGCTTGTGCAACTAAAGTATGTCTTTTCATTGTGTCATATGTATTGTCTAATTTTTTAGTGTATGTACTTCCTTTGCCCACTTGTTTTCCAGCATGAAACATTGCTGTATATAGTCTCTAAAAATGGTTTCATCCCTCTTTGTTCCTCTTTTGTCCAGACTTGAAGTCATTTCTGTTGTTGCAGTTATTAACATTATATCAGTTCCATCCATCCCATGGTCGGTCTCATGGGTTTCTAGAGCTTTCAGACAATGAAATATCTTTAAACAATTAGCCTGAAAGCCTAAAATGGGTGAGATTGTTGGCACATTGCTGTCTTTTATTGGTCAGGCATGTATATCATGATATATTTTAACTCGATCCATCCATTCATCCATCCTCAATACTGCTTATCATCTGTAATGAAAAGTAAAATTTCCTCTTCACATAGTAAAAAGAAAACGCCTTTTAAAGAGTTTAGAAAGGGCCCAACCACCCATATCCTTCTATGTGTTTCTTAATGCTTTGTTATATATGATTTTATGTTTAATATTAAAACTGCTGTTACAAGTGTTGCTGCAGCAGGGATGAGTCAGAATCAGGCTTCTTCAAAAGGGTATTTATTTAGCAAAGGAACAGAACAGCACACACTAGGCAATAGCAAACAACATCACAACAATAAGAACAGACAAGGAGTGCAGGGAGTGAGCCCAATATAAAGGGTGTGCAAACGATGACGACCAGGTGCAGGGAATTCAGGGAGAGCGGGAGAGATGATGAGGGAAGTGAGTTCAGGTGTGGAACAGGGAGGATCATGGAGTCCGGGACAGGCGTGACTGTAACAACTGCAAACCAGATCTGATTAAAGGTGGTACAGAGGATGTTTTCGTCGACTGAGTTTTTGAAATGAGCGCAATGAGCGTTTTTGAAATGAGCGCATGCGGAAGAACAATCCCCCTCAGCTTCACAGCTCATTTCAAGTGAACACCTCCCAAAACTCGTGCACGAGTGTTTGTTTACCACTGGCATTCGCTGTGTTATTAAGCCGGGCACACATTTAACGACTAGCTAAAACATTCTGACTATGCTCAACACACAGCGATAGTTTCCTGCTCCTGAAGCAGATTTATATACTTTCACATGGAATTTGAACACAGACTGTAATCGCAGACTAAACGCAACTGGCTCTGACTGGACGCGTCTGAGCACGATCAGTCATAAGTATCAATTTACATTCATAATCGGCCTTACAATCGTTAAGCCACGCACACACTTAGTGGATTCATTATGTCAGACTCACCGCAGGTGACTCATAATCTGCAGTTGTTACTCCTGTCTCCTGACAAAAACATTGCATGCGGCGCCTGTGGAGTGTGGAAAGTTACTGGAGTGCGCAGCCGCGCGTCTCTCACAAGGAACGTCATGGCAGTAATTGACAAGCCAGAGGGCCAATCCGCGCACGTCTCACAATGGCAGTGATTGACAAGCCAGAGGGCCAATCGTTTACGCGATGATCGCGTAAACGATTGGCTGATGTTTTTAAGGCCCTACCTCGTGCACAGATGATGTATATTAATAATATTCCTTTCAGTGCACCTAATAAATAGTCTTTTATCACTTAGTAAAGACAGTTTCAAGTAATATTGCAAAAATGTATAAAACAAAACATCCTCTTTACCACCTTTAATTAATTCTCAGTAACACATTAATTATTTTACTGGGCTCTTTTAATTTGTGGTAGTGCACTAGGGCTCTTTGAGGGCCCAATGAGGCCCTTATGGATGCGGCTCTTTTCACTTGTTTATAATTACTACATCCTGGAGTGTTACCACAGTAACACCGCGCCTTAGTAAATGTAAAACATTTGTACAAACATTTGTATCAGGTGACACGCCTCTGCAAACTAAATGAGACGTATCTATGTATTTAAGAACCAGACAGAGCACTCTGAGAACAGGTGTTATTGTGTCAATTATAACACAAAAACACAATACAACAATGCTGTAATACACACAATACAAAATGCTCTGCTTTTGCATGCCAGGTATTTGGTGGAAAACTAATATGTCAAACTCTAATCTGATTAAAGCAACCATTTATGGAAATACGCAAAACCAAACCTTTATGCTGATATGCATAAATCTGAATTTAATTTGAATGGCAAATTCCTGAAAAGGCTGTATGTTTGACTCTTTTGTTTCTCTCTCTCTGCAGGTCAGGATGAGGACATTGCTGGAAACTCTGCATTCTTGACGTACTTGACAGTGACGATAAACTAGACAGTGTGTTGAGCTGTGTGAGAGTTGAGAGTCAGAAAATGTTTAAATATGTGACTCTATAAGAACTGTGGCGAGATGTGTCAAGAAATATCTGCAAACTACAGTATGTGAAATGTTTTAGACACTTTTTTCACACTTGTGAAAAATTCTGTAAAGTAAAAAACATGAATTTATTTTTTTTAACAATTAACCTCTGTTAAATAAATCAAATCAATATTGACCACCCTTTTCCTTTAAAACAGCTTTTGTCATAGTTTTTCTTTGTGTGTGTGTGTGTGTGTGTGTGTGTGTGTGTGTGTGAAAATGCCAACATGTAGCCTACTGAACTTATTATTAAATATGTCTGTGACAATTTACGTGATCTTCAGTGTTTACTGGGATATTTGAAGTGTTAAATACTGTATGAACACACACACACACACACGTTTGTTTTTGTGAATTGTGGGGACATTCCATAGACGTAATGGTTTTTATACTGTACAAACTGTATTTTCTATCCCCCTATCCCCCTACACTACCCATCACAGGAAACTGTGCACATTTTTGTTGTCATACATACATGTTTTCATTAGAAACCATTGTTCCTTATTCTCCTGAGCATGATGTAAGTCCAGATCAAGTTTAACCTGCTGTCACGTCATTATATTACCTTAATGCTCTTCTCAAGGTGAAGTTGTTCATTCTGAGAAATCTTCAGGATAAACATTTGCTTAAATTATGATTCTGCAAAATGTCAGAAGATCGGACAAGCTGTCAATATGCCAATTTGTGACTAATGTCAGTTTTTCATTGATATAAATTACTGATTCACGGATTAATCACTGATTTGCTAATTTACTCATTTTACTAAATCATCCATTTAGTTGTTGATGTTGTTCCAGACTGTTTGATCAGAAAAAAAGATTGTATGAAAGATTTTTTTTATTTGTTTGTTTTGTTTAAACCAATTCATAGTTTAAATGAATGAGAATCTTTCTGGTTCTACATCGAATATATAAATTAAATGAGGCAAAACATATACAGCAATATAAACATATATATTTCAAAAGTTAGTTTCTTCATTGTTGACATAATTCGAAAATTGTCAACACGAAAGGGTTTTTTTTGGAAATACTTTATTGGCAGTTCATATTAACGGCGTTTACAAGATTAACTCTTATTTTTATCAGTAACAGTTGACGTTATATTTTGGACATTTGCTGGTGTTTTTGAGTATCAGAGCTCTGCTGCCCTCTGTAGGTCATTTATGGTCGTTCAGATCTGCGCATCACCCTACAAGAGAACAGTGGAAATGGAAAATGTGTGCATCAACATATGGAAGAAGTTTATCCTGACAGGCATTTGGTTTTGAAATTATCCTGATTTTATTCATTTGGATGGCAAAAGTTTTCTAAAGAAGAATAGAAGAAGAGAAACTTAAATAAATGCAAAGAAAATGTATTTATTATTTTTATACTTTGTGATTTTTTCACATTACTCTCCTCATATGTAACTGAGGTTTACAGCAGGTGATAACAGTGATTAACATTTACATTTGCAGTTAGCCTCCTGAGCATCATAAAATCATCAAACAAGCCCGTTTGCTCAGAATGACTTGTTCTCCATGTACAACGTTTTGAGAAGTTTGGATGTAGTTAGCCTATTATGGGTCATACCAGACACATAAAAACTTGGTCCATGTATGACATGTAGTTATGCAAATTATGTTTATGCATAATTACTTGCAACTAACCCTAAACCAAACTCTAATCCTGGGTAACCCGTATACAAGTTGTTAATTAATATTACTCAGTAGTTTAATGTACAATTACAGTGTAACAAAGACACCTTAAAATAAAGTGTAACCAAAAACTGTATCTCCTAATCTGTTTAAAAGAACAAAATTCTTTTGGTAACTGTCAGCATGATCTAGAGCTGATTTGTGCAAAGTTCAGTGAAGTTCTGACAAATAAAGAATAAAAATTCTTATTTCTTCAGAATCTTTGCTTTACTAATGATACTCTTTATTAATTACTTTACTCTCTGTTACTCACTAGCGTTTGGAAACCATTTTTGGTGTTAAACTGGTTTAAGTCTTATCTTTCAGTTTATTTCCTTGGGAAGATGTTGGTCCAATGTTGGTTCAGTTCAGTTTGGTGTCCCACAGGGTTCAATTTTGAGTCCCCTTATTTTTAGCATGTACATCTTTCCTCTTGGGCAGCTTTTAAGATCCCTTGATCTTAAGTTTCATTTCTACTCAGACAACAGCCAGATTTATATTCATACAAAAACTGCTGATAATGCAGCTATTGGTTTTCTTGAACACTGCATTTCTGAGGTAAAAATTTCTCAAAACTTTCTCTGTCTCAACAGTGATAAGACAGATGCTTATCGGTTCACCACATCAAATTAATAAAAGTGGAAGGCTCTGCTCTAAAGTTTCGAACAAAATTTAAAAAATTGGTTGTGATATTTGACACAAACTTAACAATTGACCCTCACGTCCAGAATACAGTTAAAAATTAATTTGTTCATCTCAGAAACATTGCAAGACTGCGCTCCATGTTATCCTTCTCTGTTGCTGAAATACTGATCAACGCTATTGTTTTTTCACACATCGATTACTGTAATGCTCTTCTTGCTGGGGTCTCTAAATAAATTGCAGTCTGTTCAAATTCTGCTGCTAAGATCCTGACAAGGACCAGGACAAGTGAGCACATCTCTCCAGTTTTAGAGTCATTGCACTAGCTCTCTGTCAGGTTTCGGATTGATTTTAAAATCCTCATGCTGACCTACAAGGTCTGGTATGGCACCACATTACTTTTAAACTGTCTACGCAAGGCGTGATCTCACCATGAGACATCATATCTGCAATAATTCTAACAGTGTGTAATAATAATATGTCTGACTCAATGACGTAAAGTCTCAAATCTACTATCTCATCAACAGAATGAAAAATTTGGTGTTGGTCCTTTTTTCATCAAAGCCATTCAGACACTTCATGCAAATCATAACCTTTCTGTCAAACTGAAAAGGAAAAGATTTATTGTGCATCAGGCTTATACATTAAATAAGTCCAGCCACTATAAAGGACTGCTTTTGCTTAAGTTGTCTTTTGTCCTGATGAAATCTTTTATTAGAGAAAATAGATATACATCAAATGAGAAATTTATTTCTCATTGTACAACAAATGAGAGGTTATTTCTCATGACTTTGATAGGATAGGAATGATCCCTTTTGAACTCCAAAACGAAGATTTGTTTCATTTAGTTTGGTTTTTGTGAATGTACTATACTAAAAATCTCTGCTGATTTTCTCACACTGATCTATATAAATGTCTCATTTATATAAGTGTTTCCCCATCACATTGAAAAGGTTTTTTAATAATCTGTATGGCACATCTGAAGTTGCACAACATTACAGAGATATTCAGAGGTGTCCACCAAAGAAAATCCTTCATTTGATGGTGCAATTGTGTCTTTTTGTCCACAGCAACAGTTCCACAAATACATTTGGGAGTGAAAAATGATTCACTATATCTACTGGTTTGACCCTATTTGAGACATATATGGACTTTCACCAAATAACAAGTAACAACAGTGAAACAGCCCATATGATGCTCTCATTCTGATGATGTTTTGTCTCATTGTGGATCATTATGTGGCTGAATTAATGGATTGGAATTATTTATGAGTTCTTTTTTTTTTTTTATTGTAAATTGTGATTGTTATGACAAATTTGCTCAAACAATTGAGCCATATGTGCCAGAGCCATTTTGTTGTGTGTGTGTGTTGCAATGTTTTTGTTAGGCACTGGGTGGCGCTGTAACATTAGCCATAAAGATAAGAAATAGGACAAAAAGTCACAGACAATGGTAAACAGTTTAATGGTTTTTAGGATACTAACAGGACACCAGAAAATCAAGCTTTTGCAAACTAGTGTTATTTTAGTATCATTAAATTAATGAATTTTTTAATTTTTTTTTTTATATTGTATATTATGTTTTTCATTTTAATTTAAGTTCAAATTTTAGTAATTTTGTGATGTTTTTTTCCATATATTTGCCTATAACATTTCCATAACATGCCTATATAGTTTTTATTTTTCCTTTCAATTTTAGTTATATTTCTTTCAGTACATCAAAGTAAACTAAATGAAAATGAGAAATGTTTCCTTGTAAAATAGTGGAAATAAAATAAAATATAAGGGTTTTTATTTCAGTTAAGATTTATTGTATTTCAAGCAACACCATTCATTTATGGTTTTAGTTTTAGATAACTATAATACACATGATGCAAACACATTAAGTCTTCCTCTGTCTGAACTAAAGCCTCTGAGAATGACTCTAATATCAAAACAATATTACAAAAAAATGAACATAACACTGCCATTGTATGACTTCAAGTAATTAAGCACATTTTCAATATAATGGCCAATATAATGACATCAAATAACTATAAAAAAAATAATAAAATAAACAAATACAATATAATTATTTTTATTTTTTTTTTTACACTATTACACAAAAATGAAAATAACACTGCCAGTGTATGACTCCAAGTATGACACCCAAGTATGAAAGCTATCATCAATACTGCTTGCACTTTCTTAAATATATGTTTTACATTCAAATTATGGGAGACTGTGCAAAAATGTATGTGGATTAAAGCTTTGAGTCTTTCTTTTAACAGCTGACTAGTTTTGAAGCACACTTCGTCCCCTCAGGATGAACCCGTACTAAGAACCCGATGATCAAATCAGACACAACAACAATTTTAGATTTTTGCCAGTGAGTAACAAGAGGAAGAAAGGAAAAAGCTAATGGTGAAGCAAAGTATGTGAGAGAAAGAGAGAGAGAGAGAGAGAGAGAGAGAGAGAGAGGGGAAGAAAAGTATTAGATATCCTGAACTGTCTACAAACATTGCAAAAATGGGGCAAAACTGCCCGTTTGAAAGTATTGGACCAGCACTTATTTAAAGAGCAACTACTGAGATATCAAAGAAATGTTATTTGTGAGTTTTCATTTCTGTGGGGTGGAAACACATCCTTGAATATTTATTAAGCAACCCCAAAAAAGTGATGAAGAAAGTCAGGCATGATATGGTAAATGAGGAACACTTCTGCTGGTTCCCATAACAACCCTTTTGTGAAGATCACGGTACCGTGTCATGCTAACATTTCAGAAACAATTGCAAAAAAAAATGAATCATGCACTTGATATATTCCATTTGCAATTTTCATATGTTATTCCACGTCACAGATTTCTGTTCGGTTTCTGCTTTAATTTGTGGCGGAAAGTGTTCTTACACAACATCCGCCGTGCTCGCGCTTGATTTAGTGGAAGTAAAAGGTTACTGCATGCAGGGACGTGTTCCCACACACTCGGAAATTCACACATTATTTCATCCACTCACGTTTTAAGCGCCACACTGGCCTTATTAAAGTGCTCTGTTTCTCTCGCTCTCTCTTTCGGCTCACAGGGGGCAGTACATTAATAAGGAGTTTTATTAGTGCTTGCAGTATGTTGCCTGGAGATAACAATATCACCTTTGGCCTGGCAACATTTAGCTTCACATGTCGTACGTGTGCGCCGTTTACCTGAGGAATTGATGCACTGTGGGAGAACGACAAGCCGGTGGAGAGAGTGGGATGCTCTGGGAAATGTTCTGATGGGAAACCCTGGGTCCGGCCATTCATGTGGACATACATTTGACACGTGCCACTTACCTGAATATTGTTGCGGTCCAGGTACAGCCCTTCATGACCATGGTGTTCCCTGGTGGAAGTGGAACTCTTTCAGCAGGATAATGCACCCTGCCATGGAACATGATGAAGAGTTCAAGGTATTGCCCTGGCCTCCAAATTCTCCAGATCTCAGTACAACTGAGCTTCTGTGGGATGTGCTGGACCTGCAGGATTAATGGAGTTATATTGCTATGCGTAACATATAATTTGTATTGTTAATTAAAACAGAAAAGTAAGTAAATTTAAGCAATCTGGTTGTTATATTCGTGTTATGTAAGATCAACGGCGCTGCCAATGTGTCTATTCACAACGTGATTTTGCAGCGTTGAATACTGTAGCCAATCACATGGATTTCTATTGAAATAATGACCAATCAGAGGTGTTAGTTACCGGTTGTCCTAACCAGCCGCGACGGTGATAAGCATAAACGGTTTCTATTTTTTTTTTTTTTTTTTTTGCAGCTGGAACAAGAACACAATGTATGGCAATTATAATCTCAGGTAATGTTTATGTGCTTTATTTAATGTTAAAAGCGTGTAATGTGACTTTGAATTTAGTGCTCTCAGCTTTGTAGCCGTAGTAAAAGGAACAATGGATAAATCACCTCAGGTCTGGAAATTAAAGGTGCCCTAGAACTTTTTTTAAAAAGATGTAATATAAGTCTAAGGTGTCCCCTGAATGTGTCTGTTAAGTTTCAGCTCAAAATACCTCACAGATTTTTTTTAATTAATTTTTTTAACTGCCTATTTTGGGGCATCATTATAAATGAGCCGATTCAGGGCTACTGGCCCTTTAATTCTCGTGCTCCACGCCCACGGAGCTCAAGCTTGCCTTGAACAGTGCATAAACAAAGTTTACACAGCTAATATAACCCTCAAATGGATCTTTACAAAGTGTTCGACATGCATGCGTCGGATTATGTGAGTATTGTATACTGTTATATTGTCTACATTGATTCTGAATGAGTTTGAGGCTGTGCTCCGTGGCTAACGGCTAATGCTACACTGTTGGAGAGATTTATCAAGAATGAAGTTGTGTTTATGCATTATACAGACTGCAAGTGTTTAATAATGAAAATAGCGACGGCTCTCTTGTCTCCGTGAATACAGGAAGAAACGATGGTAACTTTAACCACATTTAACAGTACATTAGCATCATGCTAACAAAACATTTAGAAAGACAATCTACAAATATCACTAAAAATATAATGTAATCATGGATCATGTCAGTTATTATTGCTCCATCTGCCATTTTTCGCTATTGTTCTTGCTTGCTTACCTAGTATGTTGATTCACCTCTGCAGATCCAGACGTTACTGGCTGCCCTTGTCTAATGCCTTTCATAATGTTGGGAACATGGGCTGGTATATGCAAATATTGGGGGCGTACACCCCGACTGTTATGTAACAGTCGGTGTTATGTTGAGATTCGCCTGTTCTTCTGAGGTCTTTTAAACAAATGAGATTTATATAAGAAGGAGGAAACAATGGAGTTTGAGACTCACTGTATGTCATTTCCATGTACTGAACTCTTGTTATTTAACTATGCCAAGATAAATTCAATTTTTCATTCGAGGGCACCTTTAAACAAATGGAAGCAAGAACATTCAAACTGTGAACAAGCAAGTGTATTTTACGACAAAGATTGTTTTAGAAGCTCAGTATGTATTTGAATTTGAATATGTACTTATCCATTTCCTTGCGAGTGCCGTCAAGTTTAAAGTCCCCCTGAAATCAAAATTTAAGTTTTTTAGCTTTTAGTATGAATATGTTAAGGTTAAGGTTATGAATAAGCTGGTGTGTTCCAAAATAATGACAAAATTCACATTTAGGAGATAAGCATTCAAATCTTACAGTCTCTCACTTCTAATAATAATAATTCATGACATCACCGCGCACTTCAGCTTCTCATCAAATCTTCGGTCGAATCAAAAGCTCTGTAGAATCTGAAGCCCCGCCTCCTCTTACACTATAAACAGACACTGAAGCTGTGGCTGAAATCGGCCACATGTTCACACATACTAATTTCTACATGGTGGATGGCACATAGTGCACTATATAGAGGATAGGGAATGATTCAGACAGTGTAAATATGCTTTCCATTGACACGAATGAAGTCTGTTTGTCACGTGAACCACCGCAGCGCGAGAACAGTCTGCTCTGGTCCAGAAAGCACTGCGCGGATCATATGCGCCAGTCGGCTCAGACCACAAAACTTATTGGACCCATTTGAATTCTGCACAGAATGCTGTATATTAAAGGGATATAGAAGAGATTAGGAGGAGAAAAGGTTAGAGATTAGAAGGAAATTAAAGCTTTACCGAGCTTAGCGGCTCTGGCCGAGCTGTGATATAAACGAAACGCTATTGGCTATTTAAAAAAAGGGGCGGGGCTGTTTGATACCGCCTTGTCTTCAGCTGAAATTACATCAACACATTGAATAATGCTGCACGTTCCAAGACTCTTCAGTGAGCCTTTAATCTCTGGTGCCATGCAAATGCCGCGAGAGCCCACCCACAGTCTGTTCTGATTGGCTGTGGTTTTGAGTGATTGACTTTTAGATAAAATATTTAAAAAATAAAAATTGTAATAATTTAATATATTAATTCACAACACATGCAAATGCACATGAATTTGTTCTTAAAATCACCATGAAATCAAAATTGACGTTTCTTTCTTGCAATATTAATAATAATAGTAATAATATTGCAGTATTAAATGATTTATCCGTGCACATGGTTTTTTTTTACATTCGTGTGCCCTTGTAATTTTTAATCAAAATAATTTCTCCTCCCTCTTGCAGTGACATCTCTTCTAATGAAGTGTTTACTGGCATGAGGGCGGGGCAACCTGTCACTCACATGAGATCAACCAATTGCAAACCACAACCAATCAATTTCTGATGGACAAAATAAGTCCCGCCTTACATCATCTCTTGTTCGAGAAGCCGTTTCATTCGGATATATGTCACAACAGGAAAGGTATCGCAACTTCCATGCCATGAAAACTTAAACAAGATGCAGTTTCGCGTGAAAACGTGTAGAAAGTTCCTCGAGCAATGCAAGTTGTAGTACCCTCAAAACAAGTTCAAACACAAAAGAAAATGTAATCTTAAAACACATTCATAAGGCCACCTGGAGTAGCCTATATAATTTTAGAATGAAAGTGATTGATGAGTCATGATTTAATAGTCAAAACGTTTGTAAGCAGATTTCACGCACAAATCCGTGTGTACGCACAGTTGAATGATACACAGTTTTTAATACAAAAATATAAAAACAGTTGAAAGTATACAGTGTATAGTGTGCAGTATGCACTGAGCAGTATGTTAATTTTCCATTTCTGTATTCAACAGTGTCTTTGCAATCTGACGCATTTCAGCAGTAACGTGTCCCTTACATGCGGCAGTCCAGCACTAATCTGAGAAGGATGGACGACCCAAATGAATACGATTCAAATAAAACAATGGCAACATGTGGTGTGCTGCCCAGAATGCAGAGGAGGGTGCAAAATCCCAGAACAAGAGTACTAAAAGTAAAGAGGATTTAAATAGAGACAGGCAAGAAAAAGAGGGAGACCGAGAGAGAGAGAAACTTTTTGAAGATGTCATATTTTGAAAGTGGGCTTCACACTCCGCTAGAAATCGAGAAGCCTTCGGGGCAGAGTTGTCCTTCTTACAAGATGGATTTGAAAGCAAAAAAGGATGACAAATGTGAAAGCACAAGGACAAGATCAGAGAGGAGAATATAATAGAATGAGAGAATAATAGAATTTAATGGAATAGAAATATTTCTAGGGTAGTTCATTTTCTTGAATAGAATAGAATAGAATAGAATAAGATATCAGCTAACAAAACTATGTTCTAAGAACATTTTGCTAACGTATCTATTAAGAAAGGATTATTTCTAAATGTTCGGACACATCCAGTTATTAAATTTAAGTTTTTCCCTTTGCTATACGAACTTTAAGGGAACATTCCATTTCATCATTTTGCATTATGGAAACTTTCCTTTTGAATATTTTCTGAAAAATTCTGTAACAAGTAAATTGAACATTTAAAAAACATTAAATGAACCAACACGTTACAGAAAAAAACGTCCCATGAACGATGTATAAATAATGTTTTTGACCAACTTTTGATAACATTATTAAAGACCAGATAACACTGAAAGAACGTTTATTCATAACTTTAAGAGAACCTTGCCAAAACGTTTGCTAACGTTCTGAGAACATTCCCAGTTGGTATAACCTGTTGTGAAGAGAAGATCTCTGTTTGAGACAATTAATCAGGGTTCGTGTTAAATGATTGTCCCAATCAGTGAAATTGCCCTAAAAATTGCTGCATATTCTTTCTCTGCCTCTCTCAAGTAGGCTACACAAACACAGAGGAGATGCTGTTCCCCTGTTTGAAATACTTAATTTAACTATATTAATGCTAAATGTACTATACTTAAAAATGCCGTTTTCAATTAAAACGTGTCTGAGTAAAAAATATCAGTGCCGTTGTGTATTTCCCTCCAAAATGCGCAATCATCAGAAAATAGATAAAAAACACCCACATATGGCTCATCTCGAATAGACAGAACGAGGAGAATATATAGGACAGGAATGTTAAAACGGCTTTAAATATCTAAAATGCAAATACTTATGTAAAAAGCTTTGAAATAATCTCTACAACGCACTTCAACAGTGTCTTTTTCAATCCACACGCAGCGCAGAAACGCGCTATTTTTTCTACAGCTGTGGCTTTAACTCTCTCCTTCCACTGCAGGATCCCTTGCCTACACGTTCAGCCAAATCAACCGTCTAGCAAATCTAATGAAAGCGTCTTCATGCTGGGGAACTCTGCGGGTGATCATTTGGAAACGGGTCAAAGCGCCGTTGCGCACCGTTATCTGACGTTTCCAGTGCCTGAGTATGAGAAGATTCGAACAATTGGTGCGGAATACAGAAATTTGCGCTTTACTTTCTCCAGAGAGATAAAGTTCTCGAATGGATTGGGAGAGGAAAAGTCATTTTCAATGAGGAACAATCCTGTTTTCTTGCGTAATTGCAGCGCAATTGAGAGGATTTCTGTCAAAACCAATACATTCATCAGGATATTATCATGTTACAAATTATTCAATGATTTAAGAGGGGCAACTTGCCAAGATTCCTGCCTGGAATTTCTTGCCCGCGTAATCTTTTGAGGCTGGCCTCGCGCGGTCCAAATTGTCTGTTGGCGCCCTTTAGCCGTCAAGGACGTTTTAAACAAAACAAAACAATAAAGATGTTGTAATATATTTTTGATGTTTAATAATAATAATAAACAAAGTAAATCGCAGTAATTATATTTTGTCAATTTCCTAACTGAACTGACATAGTTTCCTCAGCGAACACCTCTTGTTATTTCGCGCGAAAGCGCTCGAGCAGCGTATTGTTGCTATTAAGTTCCTAGCGAACATTCTGTTCGCAATATTCTGTTTAACACACTCTGACTAAAAAAGCGAAACGTGATAAATATCTACTTCTATCTATCTGCTTATAGTTTGCTGCACTGCGATAACGAGCTTTACGTAGCCTACTACCATACCAGCGGCATACTGTTGCGACCTCAGTGAACACCTACGTTCGCTTGCGTTTAGCGTCTTCTGAAACTCTAACTTTTGTGGTGAAATGTTCCAAAACGCTTCAACGTACACGCAAAATATGAGATTACCTTAATATTTCTGTATTTATTTGACGACAAAAAGGCCTATAATTTTACCTCATTGATTTATAATAATCCAATAACTTTATTTTTCTAAAAATATCTATTTATCTGTTCATTTATTTATTTATTTAGCAAGGCTTTTGTGAAATTCAAGATAAATGCAAGAGAAAAAGAAAATTGCTGCGGGCAATTGTGATTATTATTCATTTGAACAATTTGCACAGTCATTTTTGGAGGGGGTTCCACCCCACCAGTGGATGCGCAGAGGTGCACAATCTCTCTTGTTTTTCTGAAGGAGTATTTCTGCTGTGGGTGGTGGTATTCAATTCACTTCGCTTTCAGCAGATGCTGAGTTCATTCTCTAGTGCAAATATGGAGCTGAGTAAAATGACTGGGGATGCAGGATCGGCGCACACTGAGCTTCACACGCAGAAAACCCACTGAACACATCATAAGAGAAAATAGTTTATATAAGTATTAGAAACGCTGTGAAACCTTTCATAATGTGGATTATAGTACTGTGGATATTTGTCCAAGTTTTGCTTGGTACTTCAGTTGAAGCACAGGTAAGATTAACTAACAATTTGTTGCCTTTTTACTCCCTCGTATCACATCACATCACCTTCATGTTTTGTTTGAATTTGAAGCCTAAAACCTTTATAATACAATATATTTCAACACTGAACATAATGTCTAAGACATATCTAAATGTTTTGCTTCTATCAGGTTCATTGTGAAAGTTTGAAAATGAAAAATGTTCAATTGCTACCTTTCCATCTTATTTAACCCTTAAAATCACTTTAAAATCAAAGTCATGTATGTGAAGTCAGATGATGTTATAGGATTTATCTGGAAATATAACAATTGCAGCATTGCAGAAATATTTAATTTAATATTATTGCTCAGTTTTACAAGTGAATTGTCAGATTTAGTGTCATTTTATTTGACAGATGACAAAAGATTTTTATTGTAACTGGAAGCAAACAAGCATGCAAATGTCTTCTGATGTTGTTTTGCATCTATCTATAAAGCTTGAAGGTCTGTTGGTGGCTTTAAAACTCCATGACATCTCTGAATCCTCTGATTGGAGGACTAATCAAATCCAGGATACTCAAGTCAAACACTCTGACAATCAGTTTCCCACGGTTTTTGTCTCTGTGCAGCATGTGGACCCTGAAGTAGGCTTAACAGCTCAGGAACAAGTTCTCCTGCTGTACGACATCAAACTGCAGTGCCTTCAGAACATCTCAGAACACAACCCTGCTGGTAAGACCTTGTCTGTGGATTCCGCTGGCTCCTCTGAACCTTTTTCACTCTGAAACCAACATTGTTTTGATGTTTGGTGGTAGCCGAGAGGACATAATTTGCATAACTAATAGAAATATAGGAGGATTGAGAGAAAAGGGACTCTAGAGACACATTTATGCCATTTGTTTATTAGTTTAAAAGCTTTTACGTGTGAATTCACATCTGACGCCTAATCCATGGAACAGAATGTGACATCTGAATCAGTTTAGAAGATTTATCTGTTCAAAATCTGCAGCCATAGAGATCCAAGATCCATTTCAACTGAAGATCTTTGTTTGGTTCATGTGGTTTTTGAACATGAATCTCTCTCGCTCCTGTCCAAATGCTTTTGGTCTCTCTGCTTTGAGTCTTTATTTAGACCCTGAATTACCTTGCAATCACATAACTGTCTTTCTGGCCACTCATATAAGCATGCATGCATCTCAGCACAGTTTTTGCATTCAATTTGATGCAGATTCAAGGATTTATTTTTAGGCACCTAAATGCAAGTACACTCTATGTTGTTAAAGAGCTGGACTGGTTACCAGAAGGTTGTGGGTTTGAATCCCAAAATGGCTAGTAAGTTTCACAAATAATATAAACAAATGAGAAGTTACACATTGAATTAAATGTGAATTAAACTGAAACAGTATTTTTTATTATGCTATACAAGTTCATAATTCTGTTTATGGGGTCTACTAGAATACTTTTAATTATTTAATCATTTAAAGCTGCAGTCCGTAAGTTTTGCCTCTTTGTCGCCATCTCTGTTTGAAACCTGCAATTGCAGTTATTTGCTGAATTATCATCTTTACATTTACATTTCTTTTGCTTTTGACTACGGGTGAATCTCAAGTTGTCACTGATGATTGTCATTTGGACCATTCTGGATTACAATCTGCCATCAAAATGATAAATTGAATTATTCCAGCTGCTGTGAGAAAAGGCTATAAATGATCCGCTACCAGCAGCATCCTCACATGATATAGCCTAAAAGCTGGGACTCCTTCTTTATGTAAACAGACGTGGCGTAATGATGCATAGATGAATGGCAGCATGCTCAAATTTCCTGTGGAAACCTACCAGTACCACTTGAAATAGAAAACATTATTACAAGCTTACCGTTGTGAATCAGGCTAAGGTAAGGAGATTATTTTTAATGCTGGCTGGTTATGTACTTGCTCAAAAATTGATTTTGGATCATTTTTAACCAAAAAAAGTTACGAACTACAGGTTTAATGTTCATTTTATTATTTTTGTTATAATTTACATTGTTACGGCACCTTTTTAACCCATTGTAAACTCGCCTTCCAAAAGGCACAGTCTGCTCTGATTGGTCAGCCGGCCTCAGTCTGTTGTGATTGATCTACCCCTTAGATCATGCATCGGAAATGTAATGCCCTTTATCATAACCGGTGAGTATCAGAGGATTCCTGGAGCGCTGTAAACACTAGTGCAACTAAGCTAACTATGTTCGAGCCCCAGTCCGATAATGACTGTCAAGATTTGATTCACAAATCACAAACATGATTTGTGCAGTATGTTTCACAATGGTAATTCTTCATTGTATACCTCTCTTACATTTCAGATATATATATATATATATATATATATATATATATATATAATAACTAATTTATAACACCTGACTTGCACCGAACTGTATAGTTCAGAAAGCAGTCGTTAGAAAAATGGCGAGAATACAACAAAAGGTTGTGGTTATACTACTGAGGAACAGTGTTAAAATACATTTTAATCACTGTTTCCTTAGTTCGTTTGACTTAGGAAGGTGAAAAAAGGGGGTTTAGAATCAGGATGGAATGAACAAGTAGTGTGCAACAACGCACTACTAAACCAGGCCTCACCCTTTTTTGCCTGTGCCTTGGGCAGGAATTATTTAAATGAGGAATATTGTGATGTGTTCATCCTGGAAGAAAACTCAAGACTACAATCGAAGCATTTCATGGAGTTCATAAACAGTGCGCACTGATACAGAGAATGACTCCTTAGTGGACTTTGTGCTTTGTAACTTTGCAGACCTTTTTATGCTCAAACAGCAACATTACTCACAAAAGAAAGATAAAAATGTAAACAAGCATTATAAGACCCCTTTAATATTTTACAGTGTAATGCACAGCGACCTCATACCATACCATACCATACCAAGCTTAATAGTCTTTTAAAGGCTTTAAGTGTGCTGAAACTTTCAAAGTGCAATTGCTTTCGGATGTGCCTTAGCAACACAAGAACAGATGAAAAATACTGCACATCCATTACAATCCTTCTGAACTCTGAAGGGAATTCATGATGTCACAGATTAATAATGTGTAGTGCGGCTTGTGAGTCACCCTGCTGTTTATGGAAGCTGACGCACATTTATTGTTTTTCTTCCAATTTTCCTGTTGTTCTTCTTCATTTACACGTGTTGGTCCTACCATTGTACATGTGTTAGCTGACTGTGTGACCAGGAAGACCAAGATAAGATTGTGAAAGGTTCCTGGTTACCTGTGTAATTCTGAATTAGGATAATAAGGCAGGGGTAATTTAAATAATTTAAGAGATGATTGAAGCACATGTGAATAATCACAAAAAATGATTGAACAAGAAAATAATCACTGAACTATGAACCAGATGCTCCTGTGAATGGAGACACTTCAATTCAGCTGAACAAGATTATACATGATCTGAGCTTGAATCTTGCTATACCCTGCAGTTTATCCATCAAAAATCTTCTTATCAGCCAGTAATCTCACACATGCCATGTCATA
>NC_063045.1:13007883-13090111 GCF_018812025.1 Megalobrama amblycephala | reverse complement strand
GATCCTGTTATTTTTTCCAGGGTAAACCTGAATAATCCTTCCAGCAGGCCAAAGTACATGAGGTAGCTGCTGGTCCACAATCATAACAGTTTCACCTATTCGTATATTGTCCGTTTCTGACATCCATTTCTGTCTGGTTTGGAGGTTAGGTAGGTAGTTATGGATAAATTGTTTCCAAAAGCCTCAATCTCCATCAGCTCAGGATCCTGGTATGTCACTTATGGAAGTGAGGCATGTCGCCGCCCCATTAACAGGATGTTGGATGTAACTGGATCTGGGTCAGCAATGTCTGAAGACATGTAGGCAATGGGTTTGGCATTAAGGATGCCCTCAATTCCATTAAGAATCAATACTTCTTCAGCGACTGTATGTTTTCATAGATTGAATTTCCTACTCCCAACACCCACCAAAATGTGGTGCACTTGGTGGATTGAACATGAATCTAATCTGCTGACTTGCAAGTTGAGCCTGGAGCTCAAGGCTGAAGAGCTGCAAAGGCTTCTCAAAGTTCTTTATCCCTACCTTTGAAATTTCAAGCAATGAAGCCATGATCAATACGCACTGAATGGGAAGTCATACATTTGAAAATGATCCTCCATCTTTTCATATTCCTGCATCCCACCTCTATGAGATAAGGACTGAAGCAATCTATCCCAGTTGAATAGAAAACTGGCTGGTTAATTCTCAACCTGGCAGATGGGAGGTCTGCTATTCTGGGGAGGATGCGGTTTGGCCTGCCATTTTTGGCATTCAGTGCTTTGGAGCTGACTGCTGTTCATCCTCTTAATACCCAGTATTTCCTCCTGATCTCTGCAAACACCCTCTGGTGAGGCAAATGATCATCATCGTTTTTGATGATCAGCTTGGTGAGCAGGTGATGTGTGTCAAGGATAATGGGATGAATGGCATGTTCTAGTTGACTGATCTGTCAGAGATAACCACCAACACGTATGAGATTTGTACTGTTATCTAGTTCGTGGGCTAGCCACAGCAGTTGACTATTGCTTGGCAAAGGTTTACCAGATTTCAAGGGGGACATCTTTTCAGGAAATGACTTGTCTTGGATCTGACTGAGGGCCGTAAGCTCTGCTTCCTTATAATCTTCTGCAGATGCAGTGGAGGGGGAGCTCTCGTTTGGTGGTTGTATGAAGGCCTTTAGGAAGACTGCGAAGGTGTGAAATTGCTGAGGATCTGACAGTGGCAGTTTATGTGGGCTAATGGTGGCATCTCTGGCTAGCTGTCTGGTGTTTATCTGAGGAATGCTGGGCCTTGGTTCCATCTGTTGTCTCTGTTAAGATCAGAGAGAGACTTCCCTCTAGTAATGGCATCTGTAGGGTTGTCGCCTTACTGTACATAATGCCAAATGTCATGTTAGTCTAATAGGTCTTCTGTTAGCTGTGGCTCATCCCACTCCCCCCTTTTGTCCCACAACTTCTGTACTTTCATCTTAGCTCGAGTGGTGAATAGTACAATGTAGCCAAGGGGATCATACTGGCTAGTAAGGATTTGATAGATACTCTGCATTTTGGCACTTGACAGTCTGGTTTGCGTCGTTCATACAACAGGAAGTCTGTTTGGCAATTCCAATGTAGGCCAAGAGTTGATTTCTGGGCCTCTTGGTGGGCTGGGCGATACCGCATGAGATTGTCACGCGCATTTCGAGTAAAGCCGGTTCCCTGATTACCGAAATCACCATCACCTGCTTTCAAATGAGCGGCATTTAATAGCAGAACCGTGTTCACTGACAAGCCACGCAATATCACGTGCATTATCAAAGGCGATTCATCTGCGAATGAACGCGATATTGCGTAGCTTGTCAGTGATCTACGGTTCTGTCTATTAAATGCCGCTCCATTTGAAAGCAGGTATGGCGATGACGAAATGCGCGTGAAATCGCATGCGATATATCGCCCAGCCCTACCTCTTGGTGACCTTCACAGAACCAGAGGATGCTGCTCTAAAACTGAATGTCAGCTGGCAGATGGCTGATAACTGAAGGGTCATTGCTACCATTGTCATGATCAAAGCCACCAGATGCTAGAATGCTGTAGAGTTTGGCCATGTCATGGGAAGCAAAACTCTGAAGACAATTGTCCACCTAAAATGTCTTCTCCACTGAAACCTGTGTCCTCTCCAGACTGGCTGTAACCTAGAACATGCTTCTGTAAAGAAAACGAGGCACAACACAGACTACAAGTGGTCCCGAAAGGTAGTACCTGCCATTTATAGATATCTGGAATTCTGTCTCCAGATGTATCTCAGCAGTAGTTTATCCTTTGGCAAAAGGTGTACCTGATGGAACATGCCATGAATGTCACTATTAATAGCAATAGAGTGCTTCCCGTAAACACAGAAGTACTACCAGGAGTGACAGACCAGGTAGTAGGGAGCTTGTTCACGTTGTTCCCTTGGTATGAGAATGAACCATTAAAAACTACACTATACTTCCCATTATGCTGCACTATGTGGTGCAAGATGTGCCAGACCTCTCTTGTTCTGTCCACCTGCTCCTGACTGAGCTTCACTACATTACAAACTTGCACTAGCTTCACCAGCTCATCTTGGTATGCTGCAGCTAGATCAGGGTCTCTTTCCAGCGATTCCTCAATTTCCCTCAGTTGTGGCAAGACAGCTTCCTTACGTGCATAGAGACAAGGTATGTTCCTGACACGAAGCAGAGGAGTAGTATATCGCTGGACACCATCAGTATCCACTCTCACAGTGTTTTCCTGGAGGAGTTGAATGGACTCTTTGTCTTGGAGTGATCTGGTGATCACCTTTTCACTCTGGTAGGGTAGAACATTCATTTACCACAATCTCTCTACATTTGCATAAAGGCTGCAGCGAGGTGAAGTGGCATTATTTAGGAGAAAGATGACTGCTAAATTCTTGAGCTGTACGCAGCAGTTATCCATCCCAGACATGTCCTCATTGCCGCCGGCCCATCAGGGGGCCCCTGTCTGTATAGGCGTAATGAGGTGGGACAAATCAGAGCCAATGAGAAGCACAGGATTTACATTGTCCAGCTATTGTAGCGGTAACCCAGCAAGATGACTGACTGGGTGAGACTGTCCTCCTCCAAAAAAAGACCCTATAGGTCGTTTTTCAAGCACCTTAAATATGAACCTATATTTACATTTTAAAGTCATGCGCCCTCTAGCTGGCGTAAAAATAATGACAGTGTCATGTTACGTCTGTCCTCATGATGACCGTCGTTACCGATCAAAATGCATGTTCATTTAAATGCAATGTGTGGACTTTTTACACGGTCCCTTACCTGCCATTTGTCCTATTTCCATTTAGCAAAAATATATATTTTTTTATTAAAAACGATCATGTGATCGCATGATCACATGATTGCATATTGTTGTATATTGCAATGCTCTACCAATTGAGCCACAGGAAAGTATGACGCAGGTCAAAAAAGGGTACAATGCATTAAAATGAAAGTGTCCTGTTGTTGATAGGGGCGCAACTTTAGTAAACACTCCTATGGGTCATATTCCATGTATTCAAATGAAAGTGCCCTGTTGTCGATAGGGGCGCAACTTTAGTAAAAGTAAACAAGCACATCTAGACATCCTCTCTTAAGCCGAGTTCAGACTGCACGATTTTCAAAGTAGTCGGGTCACTGTTCTTTTCACACTGCATGACTATCTTGGCCAGCATTCAGTCGCTGCAGTGTTCAAACTGCACGATGGATCGGCGACAGAGGGTTTCACACTGCATGACTTTACAATAGGAAGAATCGCCGACAACTCTGTCTGGCACGCAAACTACGTTTCACAACCAAACACACGCGAGATGTGACAAGGAAACAACGCGATATCACGCGTGCAGGACCGGAGTTATTATTATTATTATTAAAAACGGTAGCCCGCAAGAAGCTTGCAATACGAGTTGCCTGTGCGCTGATTTGCAGCGAAAACAAGAAAAAGAAAAGAAGAATATGGAGGAGGAAATAGTTGGGGAGACTGTGGATTGTGTGTTCTGCATCGTGAGTTGGAGGTAAATAAATAACTTTTCAATGTGCTGCTGTTGCGGATGGTCAAGCAAATGTTTGTGTTTTGTTTCCGTTTGATAGAATTGTAATGTTTATGTGAATGAAGCCATGCTTGCTGATATTGTGGTCTATAACTCCTCCCCGAACTCCCCGCTGCTCTGTATCTTGCTCTCTCATTGGCTGTCGGTCATCGCCGATGCAGTTTTCAGTCAGAACACTTTTCACACTGCAGGATTTTGAATCGCCGACAGGTCCAGATATTTAGCATGCCAAATATCTCACGGGCGTCGGCGATTCTCTCAGATCGCGTCTTTGCTCATTCACACTGCGTGATTGTCACTCGCGTGAAGGAGTACCGATTGCCTGAGATTTCGGGCATTTGTCGGCGATTTCTCAAAACCTGTCGGCGAGCCAAAATGCGGGGCTAAAATCGTGCAGTCTGAACTCGGCATTAATATCTGGACCTGTCGGCGATTCAAAATCCTGCTGTGTGAAAAGTGTTCTGACTGAAAACTACATCGGCGATGACTGACAGCCAATGAAAGAGCAAGATACAGAGCAGCGGGGAGTTCGGGAGGAGTTATAGACCACAATATCAGCAAGCATGCCTTCGTTTCAGATAAACATTACAATTCTATCAAACAGAAACAAAGCACAAACATTTGCTTGACCATCCGCAACTGCAGCACATTGAAAAGTTAGCTCTAACTGTCGTTGCAGAACACACAATCCTTGTTCTTCACGTCTCCCCAAACATTTCCTCCTCCATATTCTTCTTTTCTTTATGTTGTTTTCACTGCAAATCAGCGCACACCCAGACAGCAACATAGTGTGGCCCAGATCCGGCCCACATCTGGTACATGTGGATTACACGCGGACCAGATGTGGGCCGGACCTGGCCCGTCACTATGTTGCTGTCTGAGCAGGCAATTCGTATTTCAAGCTTCATGCGGGCTACTATTTTTAATAATAATCCCACTGTGGGTCTCAATCAGCTCCCTAGTTCAGTAGTCAGGGCACTGATCAGGGTATCAGCCACATTCATTTTTCATTATACTGATCACGACCTAGGGAGCTGATTGAGACGCAGGGCCAGTCTCACGTGAGAACTCTGGTCTTGAACGCGTGATATCGCGTTGTTTCCTTGTCACATCTCCAGTGTGTTTGGTTGTGAAACGTAGTTTGCGTGCCAGACAGAGTTGTCGGCGATTCTTCCTATTGTAAAATCATGCAGTGTGAAACCTGTCGCCGATCCATCGTGCAGTTTGAACACAGCAGCAACCAAATGCTGGCCAAGATAGTCATGCACAGTGAAAAGAACAGTGACCCGACTAACTTTGAAAATCGTGCCGTCTGAACTCGGCATTAGTAGCTTCTTGTTTTGCAACTGGCTGGAAAGTTTTGGAACAGTCCAAACCACAAACAGAGGCAGGGGTGTTTGGAAGAGTCCATTTCCGGGGGTGGCCTTTTATACACATATAAGATTATCATTTACATCATTTACTGCAGTCAAATTCTCTGAACAAACATATAATCCTCTGACACTACCCAGGGGTGTGTTTCCCATAAAACGACATAAAAAAACTTGCTGCTTCACTACCATAGTACGATACATCTTTGAAGAAATCAACTACCTAGTCGCGACTGTTTCCCAAAACCGTATTGTCGCAAACCTGTCCTTCAGCCACGTTGGTGAATGATGTCATGCAGGTGGTAGAGTAATAATTTCTTTAAATTAATCTGTTTGAGATCGAATCAAAACTAGATTTTTTTCTATAAATTACAGACATGGAATCTGAGGACTAATTATCATTTTTCTCAGTTATTTTGCTTTATTTCCAGATTCAATCATAGCCTCATACTTACGTACTAGAGCATGTACGCACATGCGCACTCTTCAAAAACGGTGCTTAAAATCTGTTGACAAACTAAAATATGTAAATGACATTGTATATATTTGAAATAAACAATATAGATTGTACTTAGTGTAATCTTGCTTATTTTGCTCAAGATAACGATAAAAACAAGAAACTATGTTTCTAACCACAGCTTGAGAGCTGTCGTTCCAACCACACAAGTTTGCGATGCAGTTTGCGAATGTTCGTTTGAACTATGGCTTCAGGAAACACCAAATCAGTGAACTATGTTAGTAACGACAGAACTTGCGATGTTAGTTGGCTAACGATGCTTTTGGGAAACGCACCCCAGAAAGGTATACTCAAGCGTGGAGTAAGTGAACGGTCATCTGTATACTGTATCAAGTGTAGACAGCAGCACTGATTATAATGGGTATATTGGCTTTTGGCGCATGCATCTTGCATCTGGTCCAGGCAAGTGTCAGCTGCTAAGCAATTGAATGCCAGTGGGCGGCGGGGCAATGTCTTGCTCTGGAGACAGGCATAAGCAAATTAATCACAAGTCCCCCAATATCCAAACAAGCTGTTTTTGGAGCTTGAATAAATAAATGCCTTGTTTATAATGAGGAGGACGTTTTTAGCTCTGAAACTTGCAGGATGTTTATATCTCAAATGATCAAGTCAAATTTTATTTCTCATCATGACACCTTTAATCGATTCAAAATCTCCGAGATGCTGCTGAAAGGAACATGGCACCTGATGACTATTTTACTATTCTTTGTTCCCTGTCATTTTGCTTTTTTTATTTTTGATTCATCGCGGGTTCCCTTGCGCATTTATGCACATGCAAACTATTCAACACCGGAAAGTTATCTTTGTCAAGCTGTTTTGAACTCCCAAAACGAACTTCGTTGTGGCCTGATTTTGTTTGAAATTATGTCACACCAGTTTTGTGCATCCAGATTCCTTTCCTCGCATCTCAGCGTCTCAGGTGCGAGGGAAGGATACAAGGAAATATAGCTCCTCTGGAAGCTTTTAGAAGGCTGTTTGTCTTAAATGTATCCTGATTGTATATGCCTCACTCCAAATAATCTCTTTATTTTTCTAGCAAAGGTGACCCTTTGCTATGTATCCCTTGTACTCTTAAAATGTTCAAAAAAAAAAAAAAAAAAAAAAGTGGAAAGCTGTGGAATCTGGAATCTTACTCACTCCTGGAATCCTCGCCTCCTCGCGATACAATTAGCGAATTGGGATGTCCCTCAAGGTGGCTGAGTTCGATCGGTTTCCGGATCACAGGCTGGAGAAACTAGGAAACGAGGAAGCATCAATTGGAGTAAAGAGAATCACCCGGGGAGGAAAGGAAAGGTGGAAATGAATGAATACTGGGGGAACGTCGTAGGACTACATTTGCATCTTGTGCCTCAGTGGCACCCTTACTCTATAAAAGAGTTATTCAAGACGGTATCAGTTCCATGTTCAACACAGTTCTTAATTCTCACCTATAAGACGTCTAAGCATTTGTTTAAAACGTGCATAAAATACTTGTTGCAGTTACAAGAACACAATGACTTGCACCAGGTTGTCACAAGGTACGTTTGCTGTAGAAGGAAACCACTTAAATCTGGAGAAGCCTAAACAATTATGATCATTCAGGGATTAGAATTTATTGATTGGCTACTTGCGTAATTACAGAAGATAACTTTTTTACACTATCTTTATTACCTGTAGATCTTAAATAACACCGTGTACAAATGAAAAAATACTCTAAACTGTACAAATTGTATTTATTCCGTTATTTAGTTTTGCAACATGTCCGTCAAATTAGTTTATGTTATTTTAGTAAAACCACGTTATTTCCCTAAGGATTACTGCCTTTTTATGTAGCGATTTTTGAAACATCCAAAGTGTCTCTACTGCTGTTAGTCCAGCTTTTACAGTTAAAGTAAATGTTATTAATTGTATTAATTAAAATAAAAATAAAAAAACATTCTGTGTACGCTTTATGCATGTTAATTGAGGGGAGGGGAGGGATTATTATATAGGCTATATACATTTTCTTTAACCAACCCATTAAAATATGTTGTAGGCCTATTCTCATATAAGCCTTTAAATATAAATTATATCAAATATATATATTGAAGTGTATTTAAACATATGTCATGTGCAAATGAGTGTACATGAGTTTTTCAATACTCCGATGAATATCATCCTGTTCTTTCTCCTCGCCCTTTCTCGTTCAAAGTGCGTGTACAATATAACCTAGTTCATCTACAGCAATGTAACCGATATTGCATTCAAACGGACTACACTGTACTTTAGGCGAAGAGACCTATACATTTTAATGTGACGAACGTTTGAACGCGGTACTGATCTCAGTAGAGGCCCAGCTTAGACTTGTATTACCTGCATAATAACAAAAGATGCGTTTTAATGTGAAGAGTAGGACGGGCTTGTGTTTATTTTTTCTCTGGAGCTCATTTCACATGGTGAACAAATGCGCTGCTATTACAACAGGGATTGTTTCATAATAGTGGTGAAAAATGCAAGGACAGACGAAGCGTGAGGGAATAAAATGGAAGTAAGTAAAAATGAGGTAAGCCCAGACTTAGGCATTACTATGATTTTGGGCAGCATGTGCACAGCTGTTTACGTTTTCATATTTCAGGAAATGCCGTGGAGGTCCTTAAAATTGTAACATTTTTTATTCTTGTCGAGGTGGTATGGTCATGTACTAAATTCAAACTCAATTGTTTGCAGTTCTATCTTTTTTTTTTTTTTTTTTTTTTACCATTTATAAACAATTAATATACTTTATATTAGGTAACCTAAGTAAGCTAGGTAAGTAACTAAGTAAGTAAAGCATCGTGCTCACGTTTAGTTTGAATAGATGATATCTGAAATGCACCATGTGTTAAAAGAGGTTTAAATTAGCATGTCTAGGAGAATTAATTGATGTCGAATTTGTGCAGTCTGCTGTTTTATTTCAAAGTGTATTGTGGGCATGCTCAGACTCTTTGGAGAGCTATCAGATTTAGCGTTCATGTGTGTTCTTTGTGTAGGTAATTTTCCGTGTGTTGTCATATTTACCTATATTTTATTGGATATAGACATTGTATTATGACTAAAGGCATATCCAACTTTAAACATATTAAAGGAACGCCTTGAAGTGTAGGCTAGCCTGTTCAGCTGATGCGTGGTTTAGGTAGTTTGATGTTGTTGTGGTTGACTTCCTGGCTCGACAACAAGAAACTGCCTTGATTACGTCAGCTGGCCTTCATCAAGGCCGTCTATTTCCGCCAAATTACCTTTGGAGACTCCGCAAATGGCATTTGTAAATGAACCATCGCCGCCGGTTCTACAACACACACTATCATTTCTGTCCTTTCAACATCTTCGTCGGTTTTATATGGTGGCCAGTAACAAATTCTATGGCTTCTGTGGGTGAATTGGGGTTATAAAGCCAGAGGTTGTAAGCAACGATCTCCCAGCTTTGTTGGTAAGATAGATATGCGTTGACAAAGCCTAGCTTGTTGGTGAACAGGGGGATTTCGTAGGGTGTTTCAAAATAAGTGAATCTTGTTTCATATTTAAATATTAGTCAATGGTGACAGTATGTTTTATTGTTTTGGATGCCTTAATTATGTTCAGTTTCGTCATATTAGCATTATGTTTTCATTTGATAAGCACACTGAATGCAATATTTACAAGATACGCAAAATGTAGGCAAAGTAGGCTACAATCATTTTTTTAACAAGTGAAATGGACCAAAGGCGTACCTCTCCTGTCGCAGCACTTTTATGTACAGTAAGTGAATGAATCGCAATTATTCAAAAGAAGGTAAAAGTATTTGTCACATTATTTTAAGACATTACATTTGTTCACCATTTCTATTAACTCCCTTATACTTCTGTTTAGCCAGTTTTAACAGATGTATTGTGTATTTTTACAGATTCATTTACTTGTGCTTGTTTCGTTTTTTGCTCTTTTCTGATTACACACAGAACATAACGATGATGCATTCTCTAGTTTTCTTCAAGGCTATAGCCTACATTAAACACTGCATACTCAGCTCACATTTTATAGGCTCTATACTCGAAAACAGCAACTACGCATTGCATAAATCTTATTAACATAATTGGCATGTCAACATAACTGTCTGTTAACTTTCATAGTGCATAGTCTTGACATGCAGAACATGGTTGTAGGGTGTATGGAATGAAATGTGCTTATTGGAAACTGTTCAGGTGTTCATATGTGTTTCTCCGTTTGTTTAACACAAACTAAAACTGTATCTGTGTTCAAATAAACCAATATGGTAACGATTAATTTGATTATTTGAGACTGACTGAAGGTTTGTGGATTGCACCTAAGTGATAAGGCTTAGTTACGTGGATTTTACGCGTAATACGTCGTTTTGCTGGGAATAAATATCAAAATATTGTACACATTACATACCATTAAAAACTGGATCTAGTTCGCAAATGTAAGAACTTCCGTTTATATGTCACAAAAGTTCAATTCATTTTATACACTGTTAAAAATTGTCCTGTTAAAAAACAGTAAGTAACTGGCAGCACGGTTGCCAGCAAGTTACTGTTAAATTAACAGTGTCTTGCTGTTGTTGAAATTTACAGTTTGTTACTGTTTTTGTAAATACAGCATAAAGCTGTTATTTTCTACATTAACAGTAAATTACTGTCAAAAGCATTAACAGTTAATTAATGTTTATTTGCACTTTTTAACTGTAAGCTACAAATATGTTATTATATTGAGAAATTAACTGCTAAGAAAAAAAGGTGGAATTATTTTTCTAGATATTTCCCCTTAGAAGTGTAGCTTTAAAACCATGTTTTAGTACAATGTACAAATATATCCTTTGAAACATTACACATTTAACACAATGCAGTGTAACTTCAAAATGTGCTTTATTAAAACTTTGACAAACTTGGAAAAAAAAAGCCACTTTAATCACACAATATTCTCAAAATTAGTGGCTGATGCAATTTGAATGGCTAAAACTTAAGCTTCAGAATATGTTTAACTGAATAAACAAAATATTTATATAACAGAAAAAACTAAATGAGTGACTCAGAGAACTACTGAGTGATTAAGAAATACTGAATTATTAGTGAATAAGAATTACTGAATGAAGAAAGATGTAGGTATTCAAAAATGAACACCTGAAAAAATTGTGCGACTAACACACTAAAAGCATGTTTTTGTTGTTTTTGTAGAATATGTGTAAGGTGTGTATGTGGTATGTTAGTGAATGAGTGGGTTCACTTATATGAAGTCCCACTCAAAGTCCATTAGCTTCTTAAGAAGACTGGCAACCCGAGTGTTCACTGATTTCTTTTTGTGGGCGACCTTCCCTGTCCGCTTCGACAAGACTTGTCCACCCTTGGTGCCTTTTTCAGGATTTATTCCAATGAAGCGCCTGAAAAACAAATACATACATTCAGAATTAGTGTGGGTAAAAGTTTACATAACGAGAATGTGAATAGAAATTAAGATAACACTTTACAATACGGGTGCGCTAATATGCATTAATTCATGCTTAACTAATGCACAGATAATAATGAGTTAATGCATGACTTTACTTGTTGAGGCACATGGCTATTAATTCAAAACCCATAACCACAATTACATATTACTTAACAATTAGTTAATAGTCATGTGCCTCAACAAGTAAAGTCATAACATGATACCTTTGTAAATCATTAGCTAATGATTAACTAAAGCAGACAACTGGAAGCTGAAATGCATGGCTTTGACCGATTGTGGTAATTAACACGTTAATTTACATTATTAGTTAATATAATATGTTTTTAGGGAATTAATACATTATGACACATTAACTAATAACAATTTAATGAGTATTTAAAATATGAATCATGTAGAATCTTTATTAGTTGCTGATGCAGTAATCATTAATAAATGGTTTAGTTCTTCATAAGTCATACATTAACTCATGATTATCTGTGCATTAGTTAAAGGGTTAGTTCACCCAAAAATTAAAATTCTATCTCACAGAATCACTCATCCTCATGTTGTTCCACACCCGTAAGACCTTTGTTCATCTTCGGAAGACAAATACATTAATGGATCTTGAGAGAGGAAATGTCATTGCTGGCCATGCAGGCCTCACTAAGCTATCAGATTTCAACTAAAATATCTTAATTTGTGTTCTGAAGATTAATGAAGGTCTTACGGGTGTGAAACGACATGAGGGTGAGTAATAAATGACAGAATTTTCATTTTTAGGTGAACTAACCTTTTAATCATGAATTAATGCATATTAGTGCACCCATATTGTAAAGTGTTACCAAAATTAATATATGAATCTAAGCATCTAACCTCTGAATGAATTCCAACGTGGATGCAGCCTCAGCTTGGTACTCCACATTGAAATTGTAGAAAGTAGAAAACACAGCAGCAAGTCCAGACAGAAAACTTGGCGTGATGCCCTCACAGATTATTTGCCCCTCAAAACTAATCATCCATTTATGAATGCAGCTTCCTGGTTTTTCACCTAAAACATTCCAAAGAAAAAAACAATGCCAGGTAGTCATATAGCATATTCATTTTTTTACTGCCAGATTGCAAATAAATGCAAGGGAAACTGAAATCATTTTACCAAGTCACAGAGCCCTGTTCTTTTAACATAACAAATGCATTTCAAAATGCTGATTGTGGACTGGTCTGGACAGACACGTGTATATGTATTGTGAAATTGTTGCAGCAATTTTTGTGATCAATTTAACTCAATATTTTTGTTTAATATAGTTGAAGTAATTGAATGAAAATGTAGTAATTAATTAGTCACTCCAACTTTCAAAGAATTTTCATTTTCAAAACACAAATGAAGCTGTTTTTAATATTCTTTCATCATTTCTGTTCATCCATTAAAAGTCCAGTCAGAACAAACCTCATTGGTTCTCACATCAAGCAAGCATGTTTGAGATTATTTGCTCCATGTATGCTCAATGTTTATACATGAATAAACAAAAATAAATTCATACATTTACAATAACTTTATTAACTTTTTGAAGCATCAAAGTTTTTTTTTTTTTTTACTTTTGGACTTTCAATTGATGAACAAAAATGATGAAAGAATTTTATTAATATTTTTTTTTTTTTTTCAAAGATCAATAAAAGTCTTGAGGGCTTAAAGGGATAGTTCATCCAAAAATGAAAATTTGATGTTTATCTGCTTACCCCCAGTACATCCAAGATGTAGGTGAATTTGTTTCTTCAGTCGAACGCAAATTATGATTTTTAACTGCAACCGCTGCCGTCTGTCAGTCAAATAATAGCAGTAGATGGGAACTTCAACTATAACAGTAAATAAAACTTGATTAGACAAATCCAAATGAAACCCTGCGGCTCGTGACGACACATTGATGTCCTAAGACACGAAACGATCGGTTTGTGCGAGAAACCGAACATTATTTATATAATTTTTACCTCTAATACACCACTATGTCCAACTTCGTTCAGCATCCTGTTAGTGAGGTCAAAAAACGCGTTGTGATGACGGAAGTGATGTCTCGCCCATATACTTCAATGAGCGCAAGACATCACTTCCGATTGTCAGAGCGCGATCAGACCTCACAAGCTGAACGAAGTTGGACATAGTGGTGTATTAGAGGTAAAAAATTGTATAAATACTGTTCGGTTTCTCGCACAAACCAATCGTTTCGTGACTTATGACATCAATGTGCCGTCACGAGCCGCAGGGTTTAATTTGGATTTGTCTATGGAAGTTATTTCGACTCTTATTGTTCAAGTTCCCAATCACTGCTATTATTTGACTGACAGACGGCAGCGGTTGCAGTTAAAAATCATAATTTGCGTTCGACTGAAGAAAAAAAAGTCACCTACATCTTGGATGCCCTGGGGGTAAGCAGATAAACATCAAATTTTCATTTTTGGGTGAACTATCCCTTTAAAATTACATGAGTGTGGGTAAAAGATTTTTTAAAAGAATAAAGGACTTTTAAAAGAATATTTATTTTGTGTGAACTGTCCCTTTCAGTGTTGTACAAAAGCATTTACCAGTTAAAAGTTTGCTGAAATACAAAAAAAAAACAACACTTAGTGGCTTATGTAATAAAATAGACTATATATTCATACAGTTCTATACATACCAAGGAGTATCAGTCGAGGAGTTGCAGGTAGTTCTAGTGTCCTTTCTACATCAGCTGCAGTGGAAGATGCCTAAGACACAGTTACAATGATGAGGACATAGAGACAAAATACACTAACAATAATGCCTTTGTATGCATTTAATTTTTAAATTAGGAAAGAGCATGTCTATTTCAGTTGTTAGGACATTAATACCATGATATAAACAACAACAACAACAACAAAAAAAATCTTACATTTGCAAAAAGGATCAGCCCTTCCTGAGTCTCAGAGAAGTGAGCCATTAGAAGTTGGATGATGCAGAAGGAAAGCTCGAGGTCTGGCCGCAGAGAAATGACTGCCCTGACATCTGCATTGGTGGGTTTGTTGCTGAAGAACTCCACAATGGCTCTTCCACATTCTTCAATGGCAAGCTCAAGTGCACGCATAACTTTGATGTCAGTTAGAAGCTCAAAATGAGCATAAAGCCCTTTCGGAGTGAAAAGGTATGGCCACTGCTTTCTTAAATCACTGATGGTGGGTGCTGGTAATATGTTTATTTGCTTCCGCTGGAGGCAAAAGGTTGTTTCCATAAGTTGCTTAACTTCTGCTCTTTCAACCCCATTTATTCCATCTCGACAGTATATCTCCTCCAGCCGCTGACGTTTCTGCTCTACGGTTGCATCTGTCTCCTCTGGTGGGAGATCAGGCTGGAATCTGGTGCAGCCATATGTATCAGTAGGCCCTCTCTTTAGTCCATCACCAGATGAACGGTGTTGGCGAAAGCTGGTGGTGCGGTTCAGATTTTCAATTCGATTTTTAATTTGAATTAACAGTGAGGTATAACCATTTCCTAGTACCTGACCATTGTCACGGAGATCAGCAAAACTTTGAGGATACTGGCGGATGATGTTTCGGCAGACTGTGACACATTGTCCGCGTGTTGGGTTTAGCTCATATTTCCTCATCTCATCTGCCAAAACTCTGACCATTTGTCGCCGTGCTGCTGGTGAAGGTCTCTTGCCATCAGTCACTGCTGAACGAATGTCCATAGGCATTGCAGTCCAAGGAATCTGAAAAGTATCTGGCCATGTTTTTTTTATTTGGGCGGATGGACTGCAGTCTTCGGAGCTGCTGGATTCTTGATTTGAGAGTTCACTTGATGCACTGGAGCAAGGAAGGTCTGAAGGCAAGCTGACTGCTGGTGTAGGGGAAGGAAGAATTTGTAGGTCCAAAGTGACCATCTCTGTCTCTGAAACAGGAAAAGCAGAGGTAACTAACATATGAGATTAACCAAAGGCCTGTAAATAAATCATTAAGTGATTGGAAATATCTGTATTTTGCAGGTCACATGCTAAATTGAGCACAATGTACATTTACAACTATTTACAACTATCAGTATCCATTAGTGCAAAGACAACTGGTAAATATGCAAGAAGTCCTGGAAATAATCAAATATACTTGTAAAACAATGTAAGTTAAAAATACATTTCCTCTAATTAAAAGCTTTAAAAGTAGTTAACTTTCAGAACAAATATTTAAAGATAATGTGCTTATCCCGTTGTCATCCAAGATGTTCATGCCTTTCTTTCTTCAGTCGTGAAGAAACATTTCAGGAATTATCTCCATATAGTGGACTTCAATGGTGCCCGCAAGTTTTAACATCCAAAATGCAGTTTCAATGCAGCTTCAAAGGGATCTAAATGATCCCAGCCGAGGAATAAGTGTCTTATCTAGTGAAACGTTCATTTTATAAAATAAAATACAAATTTATCGTCCTACATCGCTGTTTTCCAAAAAGGGGGTTGGGTCAGTACTTCTGCAGAGATATAGACTGATTTTGAAGTTGGAGGAGAAAATAAGATGGGAGTTCTCGTGGGCTCCACAATGAAGTCCACTATATGGAGATAATTCCTGAAATGTTTTCCTCAAAAAACATAATTTCTTTACAACTGAAGAAAGAAAGGCATGAACATCTTGGATGACAAGGGGGTAAGTAAATTATCTGCAAATTTTTGTTCTGGAAGTGAACTACTCACTTAAAAAAGGCCAGTCAGAGCTACTGTTTAAGAATTAACTCTATATTGCAAAACAGTAAGATTTATATCCACATTACCTTTTTTAAATGCTTCCAGAAGCTTCCGTAGTTGAATGACCGGCAGTAGGTCACCAATATCTTCTTTAGTCACATATTTCAGGTCTTGTGTAGATTCCAGACCGGAGTTTAATAGCTTGTCTATCAATGCCTGTAGAGTGTCGTTAGAAATTCTTGGCAAAGTGCTGAGGATGATGCCCCTCAGATCTTCATTCACAGTGCTCATTGCACTATAAAGAGGGAAAAGAATGGTGAAGAACAATTAGTGCCATGTCATGAATTGCATACTGAGGTAGAGGGTAATAATCCAGTAGGTCCTCTTGGTTCACACAGTAGTAACAGCTCTTGATTGGTGTGATGCAGTGAACACCTACATCATGTAGACACAAAGCCTTATACTTTTCAGTGACAAAGTAGACTGCAGAGTTTTTATGATTGAGTATCATAATAATCTTACCAACTTCAAGCCCATCCTCATCCTTACTGATAACAACAAACATGTTTTTTTTGTATTTAGTTCCTTTTACAGTTACTTCATGACCAATCAAAGTATTTTCAGGTCCAAAATCATAATTTGCAACTGATTCCCTGATGCCATCACTGTAGTCACATGGATAAAACTCAGTTGCCTTTTCTACTATAATTGATGGTGGGAAGAGATTGCCAGCGCTAAGATATGCTTGTAAAAGCTGGTGTCTTTCTGCAAGGCTTGAGCACACATTTTTAAAGTTGCGCAGTTTTCTTGTGCACTGTTTAAAGTATGTGTGCTTACTTTCGAACCTCATAGTCCACAAACGAATAAGTGGACCAAACTGAATGATGAGCTCTGGATAATGGCTCATGTAATGATGCTTAGGTTTAAGCCGATGATGGGGAAAGACTTGTTTTCTGGAATGCAAGTATTCTTCAATAAGGACCCTTAAATAGCCTATCTGGTCAGCAGAAATTGCTGGTGCACAAATCAATGCCACAATTTCTCTTAGTTGTAACACCAGTTGCCATATCTCATTGTCAGCAGGAGATGTCATCTTCTCTCCAATCAACACTGGTAACAGTCTCAGTAAGCACCAGTTTTGCATAGCATGGCCACTCAGTCTATCACTTCCTGGCTTCACCTCACAAGGTTTGTCATTTGCATCATTACCTAAATATCGGAACTGATCAATCATCCGATTTAAGTCAGTGTAAGTGAACTGTTTTTCAACTGTGACAAGATGGTTGATACACAATGCAAGATCAGAGGCAACAATGCCTTCAAACAAATCATGCCCAAGACACGGAGGCAACCCAGGTTGACATACATGAAACATAGACAGGCTGTTGAATAAGGAGTCAAATTTAATACCTCCACTATGAACAGAATGCTCCTCGAGGTTCTGAACATGCTCTTTGTATGACTCTGGTGTCCGAGTGTTAGCTTTGGACAAAGGATCTGCGTGAAACACGTCTTTGTCAATTTCACAATATCGACAGAAGAACCTACTGCCACTGAAATTTTCAACAAAACCTCCGATGTTGTGTGAACCCAGGTTGTCTCCACAAATGGCTCGCAAGATTCCTCTGCATACCTGTCCATCAGGTAGCACTATGCCATTAGTCTCAAGGTCTTGAAGGTCTTTCATCAAGCATCCCATGATCAATTCCTGTCCAAAATACTTGAAATCTTGTTCTCTACACAGAAAAACCAGTTGCATCTGGTCAATACGTGACCGGTTGTGTGGCAATAGGTCTGCAAGTGTGAGATACATAGCTAGTATTTTGTGTTTTTTCTTTCCTGACCCCAGAGGATTAACAACTTCAAAGGAATCTTGATAAAGTATCAAGCCTAAAGATGACCTCTCTATCTGGGCCAAGTTTTTTGTGGTGTTTTCACCATCCCACAAATCTTCAAAAATATCCTTCAACTGGATACGGCTGTGTACTTCTCTGTACTGCTTCCACACAGACTCACAATGAAAAAGGGCCTCAATTGTCTGTTTTACAGGGACATACTGTAAAAAACACTCTTTGCCAGCTTCATTATGTCCTAGACAAATGGGCATAGGTTCAACATAATTAAAACTGTTCTTAAACACTGTTTTCCTTCGCTGGTCTGTTTTTAGTGTGTGGCTATTACATGCTCGTAAGAGATCGTCTGCTTTCAGACTGTCCATGACATCATTAATGGAAGCCTCTGGAACCCCAAGTGCAACCAATTTCTCATTTAGTTTGAAAAGTAGATGTGACTGGTTGACATCATAAACTGACTGCATGTCTTCAATGATATTCTGAATGACTGAAGAAGGAAGCAATAACTTAGCCTGTAATTTCAGATAAAAGAGAGCAAGATTCTTCAAAAATAACGTCTCATTGATATTTTCTGGACTAACCTCCAAATTCTCACTATTTCCAACTACACCAGTTTGTTCCTCTGTCATCATATCACTGTCAATGTTTTGCAAGCTTTCAGCTTCAGTCACAAGTGATGTGGCAACAATGGATTCATTTAGGTTTACCTCTGTTGAATTTTTATGTTTCCTTGATATGTGAGAGGTAAAGGTGGATATCACTGAAAATGTTTTATCACACTGCTTAAAGGGGCATGTCACTCTTCGTCCCTCTTTAATGTGCACTTTAAGATGGGAATAAAACTGAGTTAGTGTATCACATTTAGCACTACACAAGTCAACATGGCATGCAAAGTCTACTGGAGGGTACACATGTGATCTAGGCACCACCACACAATCATTGTGGTGTCTGTAAAGATGTGATTTCAAAGCTGCTAATTTCACAAACTTCCTGTTACAGTCCTGGATGCAACAATGAAGAAACAAGTTAGGGATATTGCTGTGAATCCTCATGTGCTTCACATAGGCCACTGGAGTACTGCATTGCTGCCCACATAACTGACACGCAAACATGCTGACCAGTCAAATGCATGAAAATCTCAGCAACAAAAAAAAAAAATCCACTGAAATAAAATGTCCTTTAGCCTACTGTACTAGGCAAAGTAACATTACAATACATGCATTAACCACCCATCAACACAAAAAAATTAACAGGAATTATTCTTACTGAGTATTGTAACGCGCAACTTATTCTATCAAGCTAACTTGGATCGAAGCAATCCAAAATACAGCCAACACTAAAGAAACAAAACAGCAACACTAGTAAAGAAAAACTCCCCTCATAATACAGTTATGTACAAATTAGAACAAGCTTACCCAAATTTGCAAGCACAACGTTACCGAAATCAACGTTTTGTCTAATATAAACTAAATGTAGCCTATATTAGGCAATAAATGAAAAGATCTCAAGCTAAAATTAGCAAACAAGATGACGACAATTTCAGCGCGTTACAAATACATCGATATTACTTTGTTGCTATGATGTTAAAGGCTTACTTTGCAGAAGAGTTAATAGTATATCATTTTTGAAATTATATATATATAGATAGATTGATAGATAATCGTTATATACTGAACTCACCTTGTAATCGGGAAATCTCTGAATCAGAAATCCAGCTCCACTCTGTGACGCAGATTGCACGTTGACGGTTTGGCACTGAAATGAATGTATAAAACAGTTATAAGCTCAGCATCCACAATTATCACAGTTATTTGCAATTGCAAACGTGTAGCCTATCTTGTGTAAAAGGAGCAAGGAAAATGTGCACTCACCGGTTATATCAGTGTAAAGACGGATGAAAATGTGCTCGTTGCATGTGCTCGCTGCAGTTTTCAGTTCCAAAAATACTGTTAAGTACTGTTTTCTTTCCTTCGTGGAATAAATACGGGAAAATGCTGTTTACATTTGTCTACGTCATTTCACCAACCGTAAAAAAACAGCAATGTGCTGCTTTTTAATATAACAGGATTATACTGTTAAAATTTTGCCGTAAATTAACAGCAATTTTTAAGAGTGTAGCTTTGCACACTGCAATCCCGTTGAACACGACATCTAACAAAGCAACAATTGGTCTTTATACGACCCTTTCATGTATGTGCATGCGCTGGTACGTATGTTATGTAAGCTAATAATTAACCATTTAGACTATATATGGCAAGATACAACATGATTCGAGAAACGTAGACCTAGAAATTTAGTTTCAAGTAGCCTAGATGTATACAAGCTTAGTCAATTAAATTATCAACTCATCCAAATACTCAGTATGGAGTTCTTATAACTATCAAAATTCAAATGTAATGTGTAAATTGACAAATAACAACAGCAAATCCAACAACAGACACAATCTACCAAGCAGAAGTTTGAAATACTGTTTTAATGTTTTTGAAGTGTGATCAAAAATACAGTAAAAACAATAATATGAAATGAAATGGTTACTTTTTTTTTAAATAAAAATATTGAATTGAATTTTATATTTTAATACATTTTAAAATGTAATTTATTCATGTGACGCAAAGCTGAATTTTCAGCATCATTACTTCGTCCTCAGTGTCACACGAACTTTCAGAAATCATTAAATATGCTGACTTGGTGCTCAGTTATTTTTAATTAATATTGGTGTTCATTGTTAATTTATCAGTAATGGTTCTTATTATCGTATTATCATTGTTGAAAACTGCTGAAGACCATTATACATTTTCCCCAGGATAGTTTGGTGAATAGAAAGTTTAATTAACAACAGTTGTTTGAATTCTAAATCGTTTTTGATGTGTTGTTGTTGTTGTTGTTGTTGTTGTTGTTGTTGTTGTTGTTGTTGTTGTTGTTTGTTTTGTTTTTTGATCAATGTAATGCGTCCTTGCTGAGTAAAGCATTATTCTTATTTATTTGCCCCAAATTTTGAGTTCTTGTGTATCGCGATTTCTACAGCAATATTAAGCAGAACTGTTTTCAACATTGATAATAATAATCAGAAATATATCTTGAGCAGCAAATCATCATATTAGAATGATTTCTGAAGAATCATTTGACACTGAAGAATGGAGTAATGATGCTGAAAATTCAGCTTTTCCATCACAAGAATAAATTACACTTTAAATATATTTACATAAACAATTCATGTACATTAAAAAAGTAACTATTGTGAAATATTATTAGGCTATAATGTATTTTGATCAAATAAATGCTGCCTACCAGAAGAGGCTTCGAAAAACATAAAAATCTTAATATTGTTAAGATTTTAAGCATTTGAAGTGTCTCATGTTACACGCAAAATCAGGAAACGCGAATGTAAACTGAATTTGCAGTCGCGTTTCAAACGCGTTGATCGATATTGCGTTAATTTGAGTGAAATGTGCGCTGATTTCTCTCCACGTTCCGAGTCTCATCGGCAATAAATGCAAGCTCTTATCAGCCCCATCGAGCGCATTTACATTAAATGTGATTAATCCTGGATAATTTCACGCGCTTCCTTGTCTGTTTCAGATCTGTTGAAGATGCGATTTTTCATGTTTGCCAAAACATTGTAGAAATCCCGAGCGGACGATTGTTTTACAGCCATATTCAGAATAAAGAGTAGGCTATGTATGGTTGCCCTATATACATACAGGTAGCCTATAGTGATATTAAATGACTTAAACCGTGATATAAGATTTTGGCCATATTGCCCATCTCTAAGCCATTAATTCAATGCAAAGACACGTCCGCACACCTCTTGCACTTGGTTTGGTCACACCACAAGGTGTCACTGTGGCCTCAAAGCGTTGCCCTTGCCTACACCAGCACTCTGAGCTCGATTGCTATGTCTGAGATAAACACACACCCCTTATGACCATACGGACAAAGAAATTTGGAAATAAATGAGCAAGATCGCTCATCATCGGCGCTCAGTAAATGTAGACTATATTATTCATGCTCCGGTGTGTTATTCATGCTCATATCTATAGCCTACTATTCTATTTTTATTCTTCTATTTCTGTTCTCTATTGTTATTTACATGGTAACATTAATCGTTCATAATTTATAGCAGTGTTTTCCAACCTAGTTGAAGTTCTCCCAACACTGCACAGTTTGTATTTCTAATCAGACTTGATTTAACTTATGAGCTCGGCGGTAGAAACTTCAAGGCCCTTCAAGGCCTGTGTCAGATAAAGGATATATCCCAAATGTGAACTGGACCATGGTTGGGCAACTGATGTCAGAGTATGAATTTGCAACTATTCACCAGCAGGGAGCAGCGTTCCTTTCTCTGAAAGATGCTTGCTGCTGTAACCAGGGCTGCGTTCAGCCCTGACAAAACGTTGCAAAACGTTTTTTAAACGGAAACGGTGGTGCGTTGAACACCCCGTTCTGATGACGCAAGAGATGCAACTACGGCAGCTGATAAGGCCATTCTTTGTGTTCTTTGAAGAATTTTACGGAGCCTGATGAAGTTGGTATAAATACGTGTTTAATATTGCAAAATACGCTCGATGTTACAGTCACTGCCCTTGCCGTCCAGAATAAAACATCTCAATAGAGTGAAGGGATTTGTGGAAACTGTGGTTCCTAATTATTGTGATCCAACAATTGTCTTTATGTTTATGAAAGTTTATGAAAGTATCACTCTACAATACAATAGCAAAATATATAAATATAGTATTTTTATGTTACATCAATCAGTGTCTAGCACACCTTCCTAAGGAAAGGATATGGACCAGAAGACATTGCAATTACTAAATGATATTTAGACAGACTTAAAGAAGTTCCAGATCTATACGTGTGCTCTTATTACGTTATTTTGCCATTAAAGTAAATAAACATGTGCAAACAATGTACTCACTCTTGTGAATTTATTTAGATGTTTATTACATTTAGGAGCTGTTTATGTAATACCGCGTGGTTCATATGCACGTTGATGCTGATTGGGCTAACATTTCTGACACACCCACCAAACAAGAGAAAACGTATCTCAAACCTGTTGCACACCATTTCCAGGAAACATGTCGTTCAACACGGAAACCGTAGCAAAACGTTGCGCACCGGTTTGAGCTTGAACGTGCCCGAGTAGGGGACACCGGGTAACATGGAGAGGGTAATAACACCCCAAATTCCACCAATCAGGGATAAGAACAGTTTCTATTTAATACTTTTACAGAATGCTTAGACAATAAAAAAGACAGATGTGTGTCTGGTTTCCAGTGTGATGAGGTCAAAGAAGGAAAGGACAGATCAGCTGCGAAGAAAATGTTGAAAGCCCGTGGTGAGGATTCTGAGACCTCAGAAAACTTCTGTGTTGTTTGTATGGAGCCATTTGGAAACTAAAAGACAAAGGAAGGGTAAAATGTGCCCAATATGAAACCTGCCCTCTCTATAGGGTTAACAACATTCATTTGTCACCATTGTGACTCTGAATATTCACGCACACAAACTCACATACACACCGAGTGTTTTTTATTAGACCTACATGTTCTGTACACAGGTACACTAGATTCGAGTGTTCATTAAATACCGTTAAGAAAGTTTGTTCTTTACAAACACTACTGAGTCAAACTCGCAATGGATTTGAGTTATAGTCAGTCACAGAGAGGCATTGTTCTGGATTGTTTCAATAAACCTATTTTTGAAGTATATTGCATAATGGGGCCTGTTTTTTGCTTTTTTGTTTGTTACAACTTACCCCAGCATGTGTTACAACCTATACCCGATTGTAAAAAACGCACAGCATGTATTTGACATCAACTCATTGGGGCTGCAGTTCATATTTCATTGATATATGTTCATATGCAAGATTTCCTTTTTCTGTTCATCATTAAGACGCCATGAAGAAAACGATTTTGGTGAAATGTTGGGTGGCCCCATTCCCCAAAAAACTGTTTGACAAATACATTTAATCTACACAAACATTTGATGGGGACATTGATATGGTGTATTACTACAACAAAATCAGTTAAAAATTCAGATTTTCATATATGTTGTTTTATTTGAGCAAAATCCAGCTCTGGGCGTTTTTGTGATTGATTAGGGGATGCACAAATGAAGAGGGTGGGAACCACCAATTTAAAGCAGACAGAATGGTTCTCTGTTGCAAGGTTAATAATTTTCTTAATTAGCAAAGCCTTTAAGCACTGTCCCAATCACCAAAAACACCAAATTGTATTTGGGTGGATAGGACAACATAAAAACAACCTAATTCTGAAAATAGAAATTAGATTTTTTTTTTTTTTTTTTTTGCAGTAATATATTCATATTTCCATCAAAGGTTCATGCAATATGACAATTTTATGGCCTTGTTATGAAAACTAAGCTTATGTCATTTTCCTCACTTCATGAAGGGCCAGCTTCCTGCTTAATGCACACCTACATGATGCCACACCAATGATGGCATCCAATTTTGATTATGGTCTCAGTCTGCAGGCTCAGCAAAAAAGGTATTTTCACTCATTAGGCGAGAAAATAAACTCTGCAGGCTATTATACTGTCCCATTTGACCTCATGTCCCAATTACCCTTAATTCATTCTATTACATATATTTTACTTAATTCAGTTTCTGTTCCAACAACAACTTTTCTAAAGACTGCAAATACTTCTTGAAATGCAGCTTTAACGTTAATATTTCATTATTGGTTTAGTTAAACATGTTTTGTTCTGGCATTTTCTAATGAAAAAACTACTTGTTCAGTTGGTTGGTTATTATAGCAACTTTTTGGCAAAAGTTCCAGTAAATTGAAAAAAAGGAAACATCTCTCATTAGGATATAGGCATATTCCGAATTCAGCATATAACAACTGCATTTGTGGCATGATGTTGATTACCATAACAATTCATTTCCACTTGTCCCTTGTCTTAAAAATAAGCAGAAATCTGCATTAGTGAGACACTTACACTGGATGTAAAGTTAATTGGGCCAAATAGTAACCAGTATGCGTGTTAACATGATTTTAGCATGGAAAAATCGCTTTGCAGACCACGAATTGTACCGTTTTGTCGCTTTTACAACTTCATAAACACAGCTTAAATTATGCACACGTTTTAACATAAGACTTGATGTTAGTCCTTAAATGAAATGCGAGCTTCACATTTCTGCTTTTATATCCTCCAAAAAGCAACCTCGGTTTTTGCTTTGAGGTTTTTGAGTCTAATTTGAGGTATCAACACTATCCCACAAATGCTGAACTGAGCTTAACTTCTGTTGAACACTGAATATTTAATTAGCAGGATCATTCGTTTAACCTGATCTTGGAGTACTCCAATAGTGATTTCTTTATTTGACACTATTTCAGGTTTTTGGCACTCTATAAAGAGCTGATAAGTTTATTAGTGAGACCTACAAAATAGTATTAGGCCTACTCAGGACCAGAACAATTTTGTATAAACAGACTATATCTGTATGTATACATGGACAAATCTCCCAATGCAACACGATCACATGAGAATGCGTATCCAATAGTACGAGTTTGTAATCTCGTAGAATATATACGCCAAAATGAGTTTTGGCGTATCGTACGTATAATACGCCATAAAGTTGATATATATATATATATATATATATATATATATATATATATATATATATATATATATATATATATATATATATATAATATGTGTGTATGTATTTTTGATTCCAATGTTTTTGTTTTTTGATTAATATAATTACCGTCTATTCTCTTGATATTCAGACACATCGAATCTACACTGGGTAACAACACGCCGAATTTAAGATAGTGAATATTTATATTATTTAGCCTACTGTCATTTTGTTTGAAGGCTACTTTTAATTAAGGTGATGTTATATATTTTTAACCGTTCTCTAAGTTATAACCCTAAGAAAAAAGTTAAAAGCTGATAATACGCGTGCAATGATTATAAATCTATTTTAATGTAATCCTAATTTGTACACACAAATAACAACTTAAATAAAATAATGCAAGTCTGAAGACTACACATGAGAATTTAATTGCATTCATATGCTATGAAATACTGGATTAGCAAGAAAAGTGGTCGTCTAGCATAGAAAGAAGGCGAAACATTCCTGAAAAATTTACAGCTATGTAATAAAAGTTTACGACTTAGCCAAGGAATGGATTGGCTGTGCTAAGTCACATGGTGTCCTCTCCATAATAATGAACTTTATACAGTTCTCTCTGCCCCGATCTTATTCGTTCCCCATCAGGCTGAACACGGAACATTCATTTTTTTTAGTCTTACAACTGCAACAGCAACCTTAATAATTGACATGACAGTCTATCCCTTCCTCTCTCATTACCTCTCTCACTGCATTTGGTCTTCAAAGGTATAGTTTTAGTTTCGAAAGAAGACGTCACTAGTCGAGAGCGTTGTCTTTGCACTAAAGGAAACATGAGTGGATTATCACCAAATGTGGATTACCTAATTTGAGAACATGCTTGTTAATTCTCGAGCGCTCGCGATCATCCCCCGCCCTCTCGTCAGGAGCTATGCAGCCGGATCCATCATTGTGCGTCACGAGAAAAGCGTGTCGAGCGTCGGTAAGTTCGTGCTTCTCCGCTTTGGATAACTTTTGAGTCAGTTTATTAACAAACACCGTTTTACATACATAGACTTATGTCTCTTCGACATTTAAATAAACGAAGAGATTATTTTTATAGGCTATAGAAAATAGTCTATTTGAACTATATTTTAGTTTTAAAATAGATGCCAGCGAATACCAAAAGACATCAGAATGAGAAGTAGCCAAAACCCTAAAATAACTTCTCTTTGTAGACATTTATGGAGGCAGCACTGCCATCTAGTGTTCATTTCATTAATATATGATTCGTCCTCAGCGTTTCTCTCCATTAATTTAGAGGCAATGTCCTCTGAGTGGCATAGCCTACATACCGCAGTAAAATAAAAATTAGGCTAAAAAACATAAATTGGGTCATTCAGTAAATTCAGTAATACAAACGACATAATATGAGCAAAATATTACCACACTTGTTAAAAACCTCCCATTAATTCAAATGTGAGATATCGTGGGCTTCAAATACTATTTGAATAGCAGCCAAGTTTATAGAAGTTTAGAGAATTGTCTTAAGAAAACAGCTAAAGTAAGAGGACTCATTGCATTATCAATCACTCATAACTCTTGCAAATGAAAGAATAAATAAATGCATCAATATAAACAATCCGCGCATTTCCAACCAATAGCTATAGAATCCTAAGGATGCCCACACACTTAGTATAAATGTAAATGTATGTAAAATGATGAATTCTAAATCTTATAACGTTTAAAAACGGCAGTAGGCTATACTGATAGCAGTTATCTTTAGCAGGATCTGTGAATGACAACATGTACAAATCTTGAACAAAAACAGCATTATTTGCAGGCATCCAAGCACTCATTTCATAAGGTCAAAAGTTCACCTGAAGGAGCAGGATGGGAGCTTCACTATTTGGAAAATCATCGGTACATCCACAATATTTTAGTGTTCTGGATTAAATAAAAAATGTTTTAAGTTATATAATAACTAATAATTAACAAATTTTTTGCTCAAAGTAAAAATATATATTTTATAAGTATATTTGTAAGTATATTTGTAATTATAAGTATATAATCTAACACATTTATTTCCCTTTCGTTTTACAATGTTTAATGTCTTATTAGTAGTAGTTGCAGTTGTTATCATTATTCTTGTTAATTCATTTATGTCGTGTTGCAAATGTCGTTTTTTACCTTTGTCAATGTAAGATGTTTCTACTTAATATATACTTTACAGTTTTCACAATAACTTCGAGCGACCGTTGATTTGCATTAAGGAGTGCATTAATTTTATATATGTTGCATAGTGATTAAAACTGAACTCATGGCAACACGTAAAACAGCAATATTTCACAACATTTCTGACTGGCTCTCAATGTGCAAAGCCTTTACAACAGTCCAACGTGACGGCAAATGCTGTAAACACATATTGCTTGAAAAATAATATAAACAATATTAATTCCGTAAATTGGAACTTTGGCTGTTGTAAAGGCCAGCCAAGCCAAGCCAAAAAAAAAAAAAAAAAAGAACTGAAATAAAACACTTCCATGCACAAATGCGCTCCACCTTTTAACATGACTTTATTTATTTAATTCCAATTTACTTTGCACATTGGGAGCCATTCCGAAATGCTGTGAAATATTGCTGTTTGTTTTACATGCTTGCCTTGAGTTTTTAATTACTATGCAACATAAAATTAACGCACTCCTTAATGCAAATCAACGGTCACTCGAAGTCTTTGTGAAAACGGCTTTGATTATAGCCAAAAGAAAGACTGTTGCAATACACATTCAACATGGACATCAACGAAAAACATTCTGGAAAAACAACTCAAAGAAACACCATGTTCGCGTCCAACGACCTGGGCTGCGTTTCCGCAAAGCATCGTAAGCGTAAGTAGACCTTACCAGTGCCACCGATGGTCTCTATGATAAACTTAGCTCACAACGCGGAAACGGCACAGAATTGCTGCAACACGTTGTAGGCCTATTTCCTAAATATTACAGAAACATATCAATAATTAGTCAGCTTTTTTCCTATCCATTTGTTTAACATAACTTAATTTAAAATGAAGTTTAATTTGCTTTTGTTACGCTTTGAGGATATTACTGTAATTACAAAATAGTTACAGATGATAATTTAAAGGCATGTAAAATCAGATTTTTTCCTTTAACTATAGGACAAGATCTTATTCAAGACTTAGCTGCACAGTACAGTCATATTTACCGTAAATTGAACAAATTTGTGTCATTTCCTTGTAAGAATACATAAGCTACAGCATATGCATAGCTGCTAAAGCCAGTAAACCAGGAGCTATAGGTCATTTGTCTGCTTTTACGACTTTCAGTTTGCACAGGCGTTAAGGAATTCTTCTGCAGTAAAACCATAAAGCACCCCCTCTTCTAAACATCCTTCGAGCAACAAGCACAACAAGCAAAACAAGCATTCATTAAAGTGAAATATAATGTGCATCTTCACCTGATAGTGGATTCATTTAGTGATTTATCTGATATGGGCAGTTTGGTGTACATAAAATGGTCATTTATGTAAACGGGTTAAAATCACTTTTAATTTAAATCCAATTATCAATAAAACGCGTTTATTTTCCATGCATATTCAGCTGAGGAATAAGTGGCAAGATACATGCCGACTTAAAACGATAAAATCTTAAGTTTGTTTATTTAGCCTATTTGTATTAATTAACATAATGATCCATCTTTTCACTATTACATTTGGCTTATAGGCTGTGATTTTGAAAGTCTTAAAATTGATATAGCTGCTTATAAATTTTCCTATCGGATCACTCCTATCGGACTGCACTTCTACAGCATTTATTAATCTTTGTTAGTGTTAATTTCAGCATTTACTAATACATTATAAAAATCAAGAGTTGTATTTGTTAACATTAGTTAATGCACTGTGAAGTAACACGAAAAAAACTATGAACTGCTGTATTTTTATTAACTAACGTTAAGAAAGATTAATAAATACAGTAACAAATGTATTGCTCTGGTTAGTTCATTTAGTTAGTTAATACATTAATAATGTTAACAAATGAACCGTATTGTGTTACCAATTTTATACTTTATCATTTAAATAGCCTAATTAAAAATAAATACATAGAATAAAATGAATAACAATCACAGCTTGTACTCCTTACATCGTTAAGCGTCTGGAAGAAATAATGTTAATCGATTTTTTTAACCAAACCAGTGAAGCGAGGGCTATTCACTAATTACATAATTTTATTACTAAACCTTAATCTCATTTATATAGGGTCTGAGGATTGTGGACATAATTCTATATTACGGGACATTACTTTGACGAGCCAGAAAAAAAGACAGCTAAGACACCCTCAAATTACTTTAAAAATATTTGAAAAAAAATATTTTTTTATTATTTCACTCAATCTTTGTGTGTGTGTGTGTGTGTGTGTGTGTGTGTGTGTGTGTGTGTGTGTGTGTGTGTGTGTGTGAGAGAGAGAGAGAGAGAGAGATTGGAAGGGAGGGAGGGAGAGAGTGAAAGTCAGAGAGGAAAGAGAGAATCAATAATCAAATATCTCAATATAAGGGGGTGTGCGTGCGTTATGTTCCCTTCCCTAGGCTGTTGTAACAGGGCAAGATCATCTCATATTCGTACTTTTATTGTTGCTTCATGTTTTTTATCGGAGTGGTCAGCTGACATTGGCATCTTGTCAATCTTAAAAAAGCAAAACAAAAAAAAAGTATTTATTAAAAAGACTTGAAATAAGATATAGGTTGATAAGGATAAAGAGTGTGTGAGAGAAAAAGAGAGTGTGTAGATTAAGGGAGGGAGTGAAAGAAAAAGTGGCGTTTAAAGGAAAGAAGGTATGAATTCCTATTTTACGAACCCGTCGCTCTCATGCCATTTAAACGGCGGTCAGGAAGTTCTGTCCAATGTTACCCTCAGCTCGACAAACTATGACCCGGTGCGACACTTCTCGCCATATGGGGCAGCCGTGGCCCAAAACCGGATATACTCCAATCCGTTCTATTCGCCTCAAGAAAACGTTATCTTCGGATCAAGCCGAGGACCGTACGAGTACGGATCAAATGTGTTCTACCAGGACAAGGATGTGCTTCCAAGCTGCAGGCAAAGCCTTGGGCAAACACAGGGTTCACTGACCCAGGATTACGCGTCAGACCAAGGCAAGACTGCGTCTCAGGAACCGAAAGGAAGTATTCAAATATATCCGTGGATGCAGAGGATGAACTCGCACAGTGGTGAGTATAGACAATAGAGATATATTTAGTTCAGGACGGACCTGTTTTTACGACTGTCGTTTAATGACCCCCATAAAGCATTGATGGAACTCCTTGTTGCCCTGCACTAAATGCGTTTTGTCGTCAGAGAAAATCCATTTGGTTCAACCAAATCTAGTCTACAAAAAGAATATTTAAACGTTAAGAATTATTGTTAGTGGAAGGGACAGTGAACTAATATTTAACATGATGAATATAATGATCTTTATATCCACATTAGCCAACATATTTTTGAACAGCCTAGTTGTACAATATTTGGGGCCTTTTCTTCTGACTTTAACCAAATAATCTCTTTCCTAACAGGAGTTGGCTATGGGTCCGACAGACGGCGAGGTCGCCAAATCTATTCGCGATACCAAACTTTAGAACTAGAGAAAGAATTCCATTACAATCGTTACTTGACAAGACGTAGAAGAATCGAAATCGCCAATGCGTTGTGTCTGTCGGAACGCCAGATTAAAATTTGGTTTCAGAACCGCCGGATGAAGTGGAAGAAGGAGAGCAATCTCACATCCAGCATCAATGACAGTGGCTTGGTAGGAGCTGGCCAGGACACGGACAAAGAAGAAGCAGGGGAAACAACAGAAAAAAAAGAGCATAACTGACGTCTTTAGCAAAGGGTCTACAGCATTCAGTGTGAAATAATGTTCTACTACATGATAACTAAGCTACCTGTCGAACTTTCATAATTTGCACAATTAACACCAAACACTGTTACATTTCAATTAAATGTGAAACGTGTTTTGCCATTTACTCTTTCCCCAAAATTGTGGAAACCTTTTTATTTCCAGAAATTACGTTCCTAGAATTGGACGATGGCTATTATGGATCAAAGAAAGCTACCACTGGACAGACAGCTGCAGTCTTTATCTTCAGTGTATATTGTTGGGATATTCTAATATCGTTTGGAAATCTTGGATGTTTCAAAGTTTATATAAGGGACTGTGATGTAGACTTTGACGAAACACATTACGGAATTTCCAAATAGGCTACAATCATTTTTTATCATTCATTATCGTGTATTATCATAAACTGTAAAATCGATAATAGCAAGTGCATTGTAAATGTTTGTAAATATATGAGATTCGACTAATTTTGATGAGCATTTGTGTAGCTTTCCTTAAAATTTTCTGTTTTGTGCTTTTCTTCGCGTTCTGTAAGAACCATATGGTGTAAAAAAAAAAAAAAAAAAAAAAAGTTATTTGGATTATTAGCTAACAAGCGATATGGATACAATGTTTGAAAACAGCGTAAATTAATATTCAATAAAGCTGTAATGAATGTAACGACACTACCTGATTTCCTGTTAAGTATTAGTCGAGTCGTGTGCGAAACTTTAAAATGAAACCAACATAAACCAATCCTTAAATTACAAGGTACTGCTTCAGAACTATGTACTCCTATACGGATGATGAGATTTTTTTTCCTCACAATGTTTTTAGAAAATAAAACTTTTTAATTATGTAACGTGATCATGCCTGTGCGTCAGCTGATGTGTGATGTGTGCACTCATGAACTTCTGGTGGTTGAGTTAGATCGTTAAATCTTCCCAATGGAGAGATTTTTATGCTGTGGTGAAAGTTGTGGTGTAAGAAAACAAATGCATACATGAATGAACTTTAGTTTACAACATTCAGAATGATTGAAGGCAATAGAATGATCATAAGACAGGGCGAATCTTTAATGCAACATTTAAAATTAGTTTTACTTAAGCCTACGTTTTATCTTACACAATCCCATTAAAACACGATACAACATCGTCCCGTTATTATACTGTTTTTGCTGTGGCTATTGTGAAGTCTTTCACTGCAATATATTAATCGTACTAAAGTACTCAAACAATTCAGAAAAGAAAAACAATAATTTTACTACCTTATAATGATATCTATGAATGTATTCAATAAAATAAACCCCTGCCAACAGCGAAATTAAGACGCAGTAGACTATTTTATATTGTCTTTGTGTGGCTTTGGCCTGACCAACGCTATGCTGCTTTCTGAGAACTCTTTAAATAGTAACTAAGAAGAATTTAAATACTTAAGAAACAGTTTTTGAAGTTATGAAGTGAGGGATTAACAGCAGCGGAACTGTTACATGTTTTCAATAAGTTTCGCGTGTCTTTTCCATTTCTCATCATAATGTTTCTGAAGGTGAAGGAAAAAACAATTAGTGGAAAGTTTCCAAAGGCGATGCCGAATTATCGCTTGTCAATTGCATACTTAACAGCAGATGACGCTGTCGGCCTTCAGTCCGGCGTTTCTTCACCATGACCTAAACTCCCCAACCATACCATCTTTTGCGCTTCTCTATTAATAAGCTCCTGATTCAAACTGTTTCATGACTGAAAACCTCAAAGCATATCAAACAAAATCATACTAAGCTAAATAAGAATGATACACTCTTATAGCCTACGATTGATGGAAAACTTTACAGCAGTAATTCATTTTAGTAGGCCATGTAGGCCTGTGATAAATTCTTTAGTGGCCCATTCGTTGTTCAAGTAATCTTCTGTATTCTTTATGCGCATGCTTTCGCTGTTCATAACAACGCGCTATATACGTCCTCGTGCTCGAGGCTCACATTGCATCCTATAATTGGCCCAGTTTGCTTGAATATCAGCACAGGTCTTCTGTGAATTCCGTGGCCATCTAATTCCGAATAATTTTAGCATCATAAACCATAAACATCCGAAAATTGGTGGGAGAGAGAGAAAAACCGCTGCTGAGAACAAACCTGTCCTGCCTCTGGGAAATAGTTGTATGCCAAATCTGATAAAATGAAACGAGCCTTGGATGGCTAAACTTCACATAAGACACGGTAAGGTTGCTTCGTATTTAACTGAGGTGTTGCTTTTTCACCTTCTCTGCTAGGCTACATGTGTTCGTTGTCATTTTGTCTTTCAGTCTCTTTCATTCATTGTTTTCTTAAGTTTTATAGACCTTATTCGGAAACAGTAAAACTAGCGGTAGTAAATTTTATAACAGTCATCAGTTCATAAAACTGTCCGCTAACGCTGACTAAATTTATGACGGTATTAAATAATTAAACTTTTCAAAACAGGAACAGCATACAATGATATCTGCTTTAAAGACACAACTCATTGTTTTATAAATATGCATACATCAATATATTATAGTAATATTTTAAAACACTTTTAGCCAGAGTGATTTAACCTAACCCAGGGACTGGAGAAATAATTTCATTTCAACCGATTTCTCACGCGTCGAAGATATCGTCCATGCCCTGTGTCAAATTTGGTTTCAGAATGGAAGAAGAAAGATTTCAAGTTAGAAGTTAAGGGGCTATTTTAAGGTTTAGTTGGAAGAAAAGCAAAAGCACATTTCCGAAAACGACGATAAATGGCAAAAAATAAATAAATAATAAAAAAACTCATGTTCTTGCGATGTTGTTAGTGATGCTGGAACTGTTTGTTTATTTAGCAGGGAATTCCTAATGTTTCCTAATAACTTTGTTTTCACACTGGCTTTCATTAGAATTTAAAAAAATATTATAATATTTACATGTAGGCTATATAAAATATTGTATGTGTAGTTTGTTCGTTAAAGTGGAATGAGTCTGGTAGGCTAAGATGCGTCTAGCAAATTTGCTGTGTCATTAAATAACATAACAGCATAGCACACTTCTTTACGCATTTTAAGGAACTAAAACGCCCATTATGCGTTTACATTTAGGCTACATTTCTCTCAGAAAATTCCCAAGGATCTCCAGCACAGTAGGTTATCTGTCTTAAAAAATATTGTGTAAAAATGTTTTCTGACAGTTAATATTTAATCACAATTTGAATATATTAATGTTTTTGTTTTGTTTTTTGTTTTTTTCATGCTACTAAGAGAAAATGTTAAGTTGGTCGATCACAGTTCACAGCATGTTTGGGCATATAGGTTTTGGCTACAGCATACAATTAATTTACATTAACCGATCTAATTAATAGCGATGACAGCATCAAGGAAAATAACCTTCAATTGTGATTTTAGTCACAAAAACAGCCATATTCCCGCCAACAACCTACCGCGTACAACTCCAGCAAAAACAACCTTCTGTTATAGTGCCTCTGCGCGGCATGTTAATCACAAATGAACCCTTTGTGTTAGACTATATTGCACTGTTTTACATTTACGTGAGTGCGACAGAGCTACAGTGTGTGTTTAACTTCATGACTTCTTTTACTTTATTATTAAAAAAACATTTGTTGGGCAGTGCCCATAGTTTGAAAATCAAAATTGATTGTATCTCTAAGATTGATAAGGAGAGGCCCAGTCCAAGTAGAACACCTTATGACTTTTTGAACGATGACAAAAAAAATAAATAAATAAATACTGCAATGGACTGGCCATCTGACCAGGGTGTCCGGCCGACCCTATAGCCCGTTTCAAGACAAGTGGTTTGGGAAATAATTTGATGGATGGGTGGATAGATGGGTGGGCGGGTGTATGAATGTGTATTTTTGTAATTTTTTTTTAAAACGCGCGTAAAAAGTAACCTTTTAATTTTGGTCTTCTATAGCTTAACAATGATAAATAATAATGCTGAAACTGTGAAAGAATTAAGAGTTCTTATGTCCTCATAAATATCCTTGTGTCAGTTTTTGGGTGTAATTTGTACATGGCGATCGCTTGTCTGAGGTGTTTTCTGTCCAAAACTACAAAGCCGTTTTCAAGAGGAGACATCTGCTGTAATGCGAGTTCATTCGGGCTCCATGCACTTTTGTTTCAATCATTTACAGTAGCCTACAGACTTGTAAAACTTTATTGCTCTAACGCGTCATAAAACTTTATGGCTTTCCTCTTCACATCTAAAATTACTACAGTTGTTTCCTGTTTAGCTAAACAGATTCAGGCAGGGGGCCTTTATTGAACAAAGAAAACGAACTTATCCCTGCTGCAAAAGCTTCCGGTTAGCTCGCAAACCAACACGATCTCCTACTTGTATTTGGCATGCTATTTATACGCCGAAATTACTTTTTGTTACGCAATGGGTAGGGTTAATGGTGTGGTGTAGTGGCGTATTTTATGTACCAAAAGTGCGTATCATATGAACGCCAACTAATTGTTTATCATAGCACGCCGAAAATTGCGTATATGCACGCCAGTGGTAATTTCTGCGTATAAATAGCACTCCAAATAGAAACAGAAAATCATGCTATTGATACTCTCCGCTAACAGGACTTTGACTAAACATGATACTAATTTTAAACAATGCCAATTCTTTGAAGCATGTGACGCAGTTAACATAAGTTTTAAAGTGGGACAAGTAACCCTCATCATACACAATCTGTGTGTGATGCAAATATTTTGAATGTATGAGTTCTTTTCAAAATTAATTGATCGCAAATGTCAAACCTCTAGCAGTCATTATGTGGCTCCAAATGCTGAGCTGATTGATTGGCTTTGGCAAATGGCTCCCTCACTGTGCAGTAAGTTAATAATCATGTTTCCTAAAGTTGTAATGAAATAGATATCTGTCCCTCTACAACCATGACCGTAATTAAATGCTTGCTTGAGAATAATTTTTCAAAGCTTTCTCAGAACATGTGGGTTTTAAGTCATTTAATCCTGTTTCAGTTTGTTTGAATGTGGGGAGGCATCTGATTCTACTCCATGTTTAATAATCACAGATGTTTTCCAGTTTTCAATGAGAAATGTCTTGCCAGAGTTAAAGAGAAAAACAACACAAACAGTCTGTTACCTGGGCCAAACAGTTTAAAAAGAACATTCATATTTACGATGTTATATTTCCATGTGGTAAGGGTTATGAAAATCCAAGTAAACCTTATTTGTCAAAACTGTTGCAATGTTGATCGTATATATCAATGAATATTGCCGAAATATAAATCCTAGAAAACCTATTTAATGCAAATATAAATCCTAGAAAACCTATTTAATGCAGAGGTCTTCAACCCTGCTTCTGGGGACTCACTATCCTTTGAAATTTGTTTCCAGACTTCTTCAACACAACTGCCTGTGATTTTTCAAGTGATCCTGTAGACCGTGATGCATGGCTCAAATGTGTTTGATATGGGTTTGGAGCTAAACTGCAGGACATTGGGTCTCAGGGGCTGGGTTGAAGACATTTGATTTAATGTATTCCAGGTACATGTGTAAATCTTTGTAAACACATTTGTGCCCTGCAGTGTTTAAGTTTTGGTAGATTTTGTGGTAGAGTGCTCACTTATTGGGAGGCAGGCACACATACCTCTGTATGCAGTCTGGACTGAGCATATGACCCATTTTTAATCCTAAAAGACCTTAGTCAATGTAGACACCATATTGAATTTAACACAGATGAGGGATAGACAGTCTTCACAATGACACGCACTGTATAAAGGTCCTAGATCACGTAAACTCACAACATTTAAAACTGTTTTATGGAGTTTTTGTCAACATCAGATGAACAACCAAGAGCAAAACAAAAGTACAATCCATTGAACAGCCTTGTCTTGTTTTCATGTCAAAAAATAAATATGGCACTCCCATGACTAAAGTCTATACTTAAATCTGCAAAAAACAGAAGTTAAAAATTTGATTCCTTTTGAGGGAAGAACTTGGCCAGTTTCCATTAGACTCTTTTATTATGTGACAAATGCTAAGTGTTGCCCACTGCCAAGCCAAATGGATGGAGATGGTGACCTTCTGTCACTTTTACTTTAATCACTGTTATCTTGACTTATGCACATATGATTTTGGCGAGAAACCATGAAAACCAACATATCACACCAGCCATAAATTTTATAGCAGAGGCACTGGTCTATAGGCAGCCATGAGGCTTTTTCTATTATGTCTGTGCTGGAGAAGGCAGGCTGAATAAGCAGGGGGAGAAAGTAAACAAGATGAGGCATATTAAACTAAGAGCTGTGATTTTAAATTAATTATTCACCATCAGTAAGTTTTAAATCACCTTTCATTTAGCCCTGTTACAGTATATCAGAGTCGAAGTGGCCCCGGACTGCTTGCACTGAGCAGCAGTTTCTAGACCTGGAGAAGGAGTTCGACTTCAACTGCTCCCTGTGATGACGCATCAAGTCTGACCATTCATTTGTACTCTCTGAGCAACAGATAAAACATTTCTGCATGTACGATGAAGACGACAGGTTACCATAGTTCGATCTTCCTAATTGTTGTTCATTGCTGCCACAAATTCAGGTGCTACAGGAGCTCCATCCTCTAATAGAACTGTCCCTGAGAGTCCAGCGCATCGACCGAGACTAAGATGTCGTGAGGTTATAGGAACATGTTTGTTTCATGTGGTTGTTAACTTGTCATTGTTCTTTTGAAATAGGTAATGGCTTAATGTTTTGTTTTAACTACTAACGTAAAAATGGTTATGTCGGATAAGAGAGAGAGAGAGACATCCAAAATGTGTTGAGGGAACTCCAGGACCAGGGTGGGGATCCAGTAAGTTATCATATTTATGTGGTTAAAGAATTCACTTTTCACAGCTATGGTTAAAATGCTCCTTATTTTGAATCTTTTTTTTTTTTTGTAATATCTGCATAATAAATTAAATTGTGATTTTTTATTTTTTTTTTACCTTTTGTGTTTGTGACAAATATGGGCAATGAAACTACATACTGTATCCAATAGTGTTAGTTTACTTTGCAGTACTTTTTAACCAGACAATATAATTCTGAATTAAACCATGTTTTTAAAGTCTATGCTTTACTTAGAAACATCCAAGTAAATAATACAACTGATATTGTGCAGACACCATATTTACATAATGGAAGTAAGGTGGCACTTGAACACAGAGACCTTAATACTCGGTAATGACGGTAACATTCGATGGATTGTGTGTCATTTTGAGTAGAAAATGAACTCCAAATGTCACAAAATGGCAAGTTACTAAACCTAACAACAAAAGCAATGATAAAGCTGTGTAAATACAGCTAGAAAACAGCCTCATTAATTATTCAAGGCCCAGTACATGATGTTTCAGAAAAGTTGAGTAGTTTTACATAATTTTATAATGTTGATATTTACGTTTTAATTTCTACAAGCTTGAATTGAGTACTAATATATAATTTACTTGAACAGCATGACGTCACTGCAGTTCACTTAGAGTTCTTCTAATGACTTTATCATAGGCTGTAATCAAAACACAGGCAAGCTAAAATTAGAAGAGACATTAACTAAAGCATCAATAAATAAACCACCAATAAAAGCACAGGAACAAGGCAGAAGAAGAAGAGCAAGTGTGATTAGTGTTGTACACACAGAGCCAATTCATAACAACGTATCTGTCGCATTTTGACTCCGCAATGGACGATCATAAATGAATTTTGTCCTCTTGAAATATCCATCTGAATTACAGCACATTTATGTAACACTTGCATGAACTGTGTATGCATTTGTAATTAGGATTGATTGCAAGAAGACAATTAGTAGGGGCATTTTTATTGCACATTATCGCATGAAATCAATCTAACACGTGTAATGTACATAAGTGTGTGTGAAGTTAGTTATGGCACACTGAACTCTTGATTTATCTACTGTTTGAATATTCTGCAGTATAGCCACACCTGATGTGCATATTTCAGCCTACTTTCATCCTAATGATTAATGATAACCAAACAAATGTTGCAGGAAAAATGAAAACAAGAATTTAAGGATATGATGAGACATGCACGTGTGATTGATGTATGTATGCAATTTCACATTAAAACCATACCGGCATGTCTAAAATAAATGCACTTACCATAGTGAATCAGGGTAAGACAAAAAAACATGCTTTGGAAGAAGGATTGATGATGTATTGACTCATTAAATTCTGTTAATTCTGAAAAAAAAGTTCTTTTAAAAAAAACGAAAAACCTGCTGAAAATATAAAGAGAAACTTTTCTTTACAAGCACCAAGGAGATATATTTTTACATCTTTTTTTATTAGTTAATATAAAATATTTATTTTATGGCCTGATTACCTTGAGATCTATAGATCCCAGTGTTTATGTCTTTCTTTCTTTCAGTCACGTCTGTGTGTTGTTCTGGCTGCTTCCACCTGCTCTTCCCGGAGCAGCCCTGGAGAATAATAAAGAATGATGATATTATTTCTCTTTTGCCTCTCTGCATTCCTTCATTCCTCTTCCTCAACTCTTTCCAGTGGATGTCCACACCTCTTCATTTATTACTCTGGTCCTCCCTCTCTCTGGTCTAATTCTGCTTTAATAAACCAAGCCCTCATTTGTCATTGTATTGATGGCTCTGGCAAACATCAGCCATTAAACAGGGGCTAATGCTCAATGTCTCCACGCTGGCAGGGGGTCACCAAGAGGTCACCTTGTCAAGATCACCTAAAGGGTTTTTCATTCTGTATTTGTGTAACAGGCATGATGTAACAATATAGCACTGGAAATGCTGATGAATATTAGTCAGGTTGTGAATGCACTTTGACAAAGATGTACAATTCAATTTATCTAGGGTCCAAAATGTCAGTGAGAGTTGAGAGTGAGGTATTATTACTTAGGCCAATTAGTAACCACCTAATTCTGCATGAACATATTCTACATCCTTAATCCTACCCAATACCTAAACTTAACAACTACCTTACTAACTATTAATAAGCAGTAATTAGGAGTTTATTGAGTCAAAAGCCGTAGTTAATTTTTAGTTAATAGTGAGAATTGGACCCAAATCTAAAGTGTGACCCAAGGTTGAAATGACAGAGCTGTGTATCATCTGCTCAGCAGTGGTAGAAGCCATGTGCTTTTATGATCGTGTCCAATAAGGTTGTGTAAATGGAGAAAAGAAGAGGAACGAGTACTGAACCTTGAGGCACCCCACTGATTAGCTGACACCCTTCCTCTCCATAAAACCTTGAAAGATCTGCCTGTGTTGGTAAGACTGAAGCAACCAGAATACCCTGGGCATCAGACAGGTCTAGATAGAATAAGGAAAGGAGATATAAGGCAATGATACACAGGGCAACTTTTTGAGCAATGTTGATTGGGCACTTTCCCATTGAGAATAAGCAACAAATTTCTATCTGGATACTTTAGTTTGAAATTTGTTGCCTATTCTCAATGGGAAAGTGCCCAAGCAACATCGCTCGACAAAATTGCCCAGCAACATTTCTCAAAAAGTTGCCCCGTGTATCATCACCTTTAGAGTTTACTCTTGCCAGTTGAAGAGTTTCAGCAACTGACAGTAGGGCAGTCTCTGTGTGTATTTCATAGAATTGACTATAATAAACCCACTCTGCACTCCTGAGTCTCAAGGAAGATGAGAGTATTGTTCCTGCACAGGTATACAGGTATAATGGGGAAAAAGTTTGCTTTACTTTGTGTATCCAGATCCAGTTCAGATACACTATTTCTCTTCCTACAATAAACTCATTTAAAGGTGCCCTAGATTGTTTTTTTACAAGATGTAATATAAGTCCTAGGTGTCCCATGAATGTGTCTGTGAAGTTTCAGCTCAAAATACTCCATAGATTTTTTTAAATTAATTTTTTTAACTGCCTATTTTGGGGCATCATTAACTATGCACTGATTTTTTCAGCGCGCCGCCCCTTTAAGAGATGCGCTCCCTCTGCCCCACGAGCTCTCGACTATATATACATCGCATAATCAAAGTTCACACAGCTAATATAACCCTCAAATGGATCTTTACAAGATGTTCGTCATGCATGCTGTATGCATGCTTCGAATTATGTGAGTAAAGTATTTATTTAGATGGTTACGTTTGATTCTGTGTGAATTCGAGGCTATGCTCTGTGGCTAAAGCTAACATTACACACTGTTGGAGAGATTTATAAAGAATGAAGTTGTGTTTATGCATTATACAGACTGCACGTGTTTAAAAATGAAAATAGCGAAGGCTCTCTTGTCTCCGTGAATACAGTAAGAAATGATGGTAACTTTAACCACATTTAACAGTACATTAGCAACATGCTAACGAAACATTTAGAAAGACAATTTACAAATATCACTAAAAATATCATGATATCATGGATCATGTCAGTTATTATTGCTCCATCTGCCATTTTTCGCTGTTGTTCTTGCTTGCTTACCTTGTCTGTGCACAGATCCAGCCGTTAATTCTGCCTTTCCTTGTCTAATGCGGCGAGTGTTTTCCGGAAGTCTTTTAAACAAATGAGATTTACTTAAGGAGGAGGAAACAATGGGGTTTGAAACTCAATGTATGTCTTTTCCATGTACTGAACTCTTGTTATTTAACTATGCCGAGGTAAATTCAAATTCTGATTCTAGGGCACCTTTAAATATTAAAAAACAACAAAAAGGCTGGATTTTTTCATTATTTTCAGATTTTCTATATTTTGCCTTCAATGACAAGTGATTACATTGTACTCAAGCACTAAAATCAATGTTATTAATACAAATGTGAAGGGTTTTTTTGGGGGGGGGGGGGGGGGAAGATCCCAGTTAAACTGAAAAACATCTTATTTATAACATTATTAGTAACAAACCCTCATGCCAAAAAGAAAGACGTTTTTCAATACACATGAGATGAATGTTTTCATGATTTGACACTTTCATTAACAGATGAACACAAAATTATAGGATGGTGATGAACATGAGGTAGAATTTACTGCCATCACTTACACATTTGACTCAACAATTTGGGTTTAACACACAGAATGAAATTACAACCCACTCTACAGCAAAAATGAGAATGAACTCTATACGAACATCCTCTTGAACTCACTGTGGGTTAGTTAGTGTGTTACAATTAAAGACTTATATGCAGTATGCACAGTAGTTTTTAAGCCAAATCTTGATAATGTACAGTTTTTAGTTATTAGATTTATATGGAATCCTTTGTTTAACCCTATTTTTCCAAACTCCAAATGCATATAAAAAAACATTTTTGATTTAAAAAAAAAAATAATAAAAAAGAAAATACATTTACGACAGAATCGGGAACCTTTACATCTTAACATACAAAAGAACTTTTCTAGAAATTCTAGACATATATACACACACACACACACTGATAAATATTACGCATAAAAAAATAAAATAAAGTGATAAAGTACTCTATTAATGGGCATAACATCTGTTGTTTTATACATGACCTCTCCCATCGATGTCTCATTTCATGAAGTAATTTAAAATGGAAATAGCAAGGTTCAAAAGCATTGCTGGGTGAATTTTAAAATGCGTATGAGGTAGTAGCCGTCATCATCATCATCATCATCATCATCTGGTAAGCAAACTTAACACCCCCAGATTATCCAGTTTATCTCGAGCTATGTTTGCCCAACCTTTATTAGCCAGTGGGTTTCTAGGGGACGGATGCATGATCCCCTCCACCCTCACTGTGATACCTGCTTCTGAAAGCGCGCGTCGAGCACGTTGCTCAGCGAGTTTGCCCACTCCGATCACCATTGAGACACCCAGTGCAGTGACTACCTGACAAAGAGCGCTATCACAACAGGACAAAAGGGCATCACGCTCCGCAGCCGGGAGTTCAGGTGGGGTCAGGTTCTTGCCAGACTCACTCATAAAGATGAGAGGGCACAAGTTGTGCACAAAACAGTGGCGGAAGAAGTTGTGCGTTTCACCGCAGAGCTCTTGGAAGAAGCCCCAGAAACGGGCTCCACTCACTTCACTCTGAGTACAGTCGAGGCCTGTGATTCGGCGCTTTGGGTGCTCGTCTGCTGGACGCCCGACCGTTCCAGTGATCTTCAACCAATTGCGAACTGCTTTTACCTCACCAAATGGAACCTTGTGAAGGAAAAAAGAGATTGAGCTGGACTTGTTTTCTTTTTTTAAACTGTCTTCTCCAGCAACTGTTATACTAGCGTGTATTTTCAGCAAATGAGTCTCTCACAAAAATTTGCTAACCACAGTTTCCCTCAAAATACCAAAGTTGCTACAGTTATTGTTGCTTTAAAACCATGAGAAATTATTATGAAATCTCATGCAAACAGTGTAGGAATCCCATAAATGTTGTTTCTTATGATCAAATAGCGTTAAAAAAGCGTTATTTTTTCAGGTTGGACCAGCCATATGTGCAGTCCTAAACACGGAGTCTCAGAACACTGCAGTGACGTGATGACCTTATCAATCGATGATTGGCTCTTTTATTTAGAAGGCGGGACTTATTTGACCATACTGCATGTTGCACTTACCATTCATAAGTAGGGTTGTAAAAGGGGCAGAAGTTTTCCGTTAAATTTCCAGAAACTTTCCATGCGAACTTAACCTGGGGGATTTAGGAAATATTCCAATTTGTAAACTTAACATGGGAAACTTTATGGGAACTTATGAGAATTTATAGGAATTCATTGGAAATTAATATAAATTTATAATATTTATATAAAATGTACCATATAAAAACATAAATGTAAACATTTTGTTTGGTCATAACATGAAATAACAGTTATTTATTTTTTCGCATTCAATTAATTCTAATTTAGTGAATATGTAAACTAAATATTTTTATTGCAGCAATTGTTATGTGTTATTTATTTCAATGTCACATGATCCTTCAGCAATCATTCTAATATGCTAATTTGATACTCAGTTATTATCAATGTTGGAAACAGTTGTGCTGCTTAATATTTTTTGGAACCTGTAATAGTTTAATAATTCAGGATTCATTGATGAATAAAAAGTTAAAAAAGAACAGAATTTATTCAAAATAGAAATCTTTTCTAATATCACTTTAATATCGCTTTTTAGCAATTTCACACATCCTTGCTGAATAAAAGTATTCAATTCTTTCAAAAAAAGAAAGAAAAAAATTACTGACCCCAAAATGTTGAACGGAAGTATATTGTTACAAAAGCGTTCTATTTTAAATAAATGCTTGTTCTTTAACTTTTTATTCATCAAAAATCCTATCACAGGTTATTAAGCAGCACAACTATTTCTAACATTGATAACTGAGCATCAAATCATCATATTAGAATGATTTCTGAAGGATCATGTGACACTGAAGACTGGAATAATGATGCTGAAAATTCAGCTTTGCATCATAGAAATAAATTATATTTTAATGTATATTAAAATAGAAAACCATTATTTTAAGCTTGTAGTTACATTTCAAAATACTACCATTTTTTCTGTATTTTTGATCAAATGTTCATGTTATGGACTGGAGGAATGCACAGTGCATGCAGGGGGTGTGGCCTCAATAGACCATGCAGTAAGTATGTGCTGTGTGAATGTGATTGAGGAATGAGCAGGGTAAAAAAATAAACTGAAATTGCATTAAATCTGTTTGTTTTAACCAAAATTATGCTGCAAGATGTTTTTTCAACTACATTTAAGTACCCTGTTATAGGCTAACCTGCAATTTTGCAAATTCCCTTTTTATTCCCATTAATTCCCATATAATCACGTTAATTCCCATGGAAAGTTTCCAGCTTTGAAAATTCCTGGAATTTTGCAACCCTATTCATAATTAATTTGAGTGCAGCGTCTTTGAGCCTGTACAAACACCCACACTTGCAGTCTTTGCACTTGACCAATTGTCTACTTTCATGATGCATTTCCTGTATTTGGCCCAAGTTTTCAAGTGGGACACACTGATACAAGTTGTAAAAAAAAAAAATAGATAATAATTAATTAATACTTTGCATTTTAAAATAAGCTTCTAAATGTCTGTTCAGTGGTCTCTATGTAACAGACGACACAATTTAGTACTTGTTGTGCTTCTAATTAAGTGATAAAAAGCAGTTGCACAAAATACACTCATCCTTGCACCAATAAAATGTGGAACACTTTATGTTTCACTACCAAATTATATATAATATCAATTATATGTAATAATTATATGTGAAATCTTGTGATTTATTTATTTATTTATTTTAAAAGAATTTTCATTTTTGGGTGAACTATCCCTTATGTGCATGTCTTTATTTATAGATATTGTGAAATAAAGAATGAAACTCTTCTGACCCCTGTTTGTGCCATGCCAAACGGCCCCGGGTTCATGCCCAGAAAGAGAACGCTCTGTCCGTCCTGACAGTACGTCTCCACGTAGCATCGGTGTGTGTCCCAGGCATACTCAAGCGGGTTGTACGTGTATCGCACCGGTTTTCCAAACGACAGTGTCCGTAACCGTGCATTCAGCTCCAGTTCAGCCTGCAGGAACCTTGAAGCAACTGTAGAGCTATTAAAAAAGTGGTCAGCAGCCGGGACAGGAAGACCGGTGGGATCTTCTCCCTGAGATGCATCTCCATTTTCCAACCTACAAAAAAAAAAAAAAATCATAACCATCTGAGTTCACAGATTGTTGGCATGGCTATTGCATAAATGAACTCAAATGAATGCTTGTTAATCAGGTGGGAAATTATTTGAAAATGAACATAACTTGTTGTAAACACAATTCTTTACACTTGCCGGTATCTTGCACAGTTCATTTTGCAGTACAGCTGTGGTTATATTGGACTGTTCTGCTGTATTGAATCTGATTTGTATTACCCTAAACTGCTATACAGAACTATATTTGTATGATAGTTAAATGCAATTATATTTTGGAGAATGCAATAGGACTTCACTGAACTGTATCTGTACTATTTTGAAATGTAGATCTACTGCAGAGGTAAAAAGGCATTTGATCTGTGCTCCAGGTTTCATTGCTTTAATGCAGCCTCGAGTATTACTGCTTCAGTATTACTTCTGTTTGACTAAAGTTCATTTCGTAACGGTGCTTTATGAGTTTCTTGTGCAATGCAAACATGCATTTGGCGATACACGTCTCACTACAGTCTTTCTTCCATTAGGCAAAAGCCATTTATCCACTGACGTAAAGTCTTACAACACGCCTTTTATAACAGCGCTCATTAGATCTGATTTTATCTCTTATTTTGTGTTTTACCTCTCAATATCGGGCTGTGATTGCATTCTTCCAAAGGGTTTTCCGGCAACAAAAGCGCGATCGGACCGCGATGCATACTGGGATCTTCTTCTTCTACTTTTTCTTTTTGCAAACCAGCTCTATGGTGCATTACCGCCAGCGCCTGAGTGTGGAGCACCAATGCGATTTGCGAGAGAGAGAAAATGTAAATATATTATTTTTGTTTTTATTTTTGTTTTATTTTTTATTATTTTCCATACAGCCAACAGATTTTCTAGTGACAAATACTTTTCATTCGATTTTGACTGTTAAATTTGTATTTCACAGTACAAGTGTGAGATGGAATCTTCCATTGTTTCTTTATTATTGCACTGATTGCACAGTCCATATGCTCTTTTATTTGACATAAATTAGCATTTAGTACTGTGTAACCTGTCTCTGATTATTGAGATATGTCATATACACAAAAACACTCTTTATATTAAAAATAAATGAATTAATCAAAATCAAAACACCTTTTTACATCTAAAGGAAATCTGGATATGTTCATTGCTTTTATTTTTAAATAATTTTGTTAGTAGCCTATTATTTAAATAAATGTTCTATACTTGGAAAATACATGTAATTTAGCCTCAGCATGAGGTCACACTGTAAAATTGCCAAAGAAAGTGTTTAAAAATGCAACAAATTCAAAAATATACATTTAAATTGAAAGGCAGAGATCTGTAATATATCGAACAATACAAAAAATAAATTTTGAATTATATTTTCCATTAAAAAAAAGCCTATAAATTGTGTCCTCACTTTGCATCAACTCTGTCAGGATTTTTCATAATTCTGAATAAATCAGGCAATTTCATGGTCACCTTTAACTCTGAGGACCCCTTTCCTTTGTTTCTGCTCATTGTGGATCTCACAGTATGACACTGTCCTGGAAGTTTTATATATTTTTCTTATATTTTATACAAACAATGTTGAAGTCTCTGCAGTCACAGCTTTAACTTTCAACTCCATCATCCCGGTGTAATAGTTTCTGTAAATAGTTGTGGGATAAATCTGGGCATTTTTGATATGTTTATTAAGGCAGCTACAACTGAGAAAACAAAATTGCTCCACTGAACAACATGTGGTTAAGGTGGAAAAATATTCAGTTTTCTCAACTCTGTCAGACGTCAACTCCATCAGGTTTTATGTCTGATGGTTGACAAGTGCTCTCAAAAAATCTATATAATGTGATTTCATTTTTTTTTTTTTTTCTTTTTTTTTCTGCATGGGGAATTCTTCTAATGTTTTTTCATGATTCACATATACTGTGTATTTGGCCCCAGATGGACCTTTGTCAACTCCATCAGTTTTTAACACCAGGTGAAGGTTTTTGTTAATTATGAAAGAAATGTCTTATTCTTTTTCTCAATTTATTGTGTTAAAATATGAAAACATCAGCTGCATGTCTGAGTTACCTAAGAACATTGGTTATATATGTTTAATATTAAAAAGGAGGTTAGAGAATTAAGGAATTTAGGAACTGGATTGTTCATAATAACACTAACCCAAGAAAAAAAATTAGAGAATTTTTTTTTCACTTAGTTCCTTTACTAAACACCATTATTACATAAATGAAGACTTTACACTGTTGTTGGAAGGATCAAATTAAAATATCAAGCTTTTTAATGTGTCTGATGGAATTAACACAAATTAAGTTAATAAATGTACATTTTGAGAAAAAAAAAAAAATTGTATCATTAAAAAATAAAACTTCTAAAGCATGTTTTGTCCCTTCTCAAGAATCAGAGCTGTACAGATTTTGATCCTGTCATCTATATTCACATTTCTTTGCATCTTATATAAATACCTCCACTTTTCCCCCGGTCCACGTATTAATTATGGGGTCAATAAATCCATTCAAAGCAAATGCCAAAGCAATTCTCAACAGCAGTCACAAATCACTACCAGTAGATTAAGATGACGGTTACTCACTGACTATCTCACTCACTAACTGCTGAAAGAGGTGAAAGATAGACAGACAGACAGAGAAGACTTGCATCATACCAGTGAAACTGAGCTAAAGCTCCAAGAATAAGACAGAGGATCAAATGACAAAAAGTATAATCAGTTTAACTGCTGTCATTTAAATACTGCCCACAATAACGAGGAAAACAAATCAAATAAATGACAAACAAAACAAATATATATTCCAAATGTAAAGCGACAGCCAGGTTCTCACATAGGAAGTGATGCTGTTGTCAGCATCCTGCACAATGAGCCATTTTAAGAGTGTCAAGTAAAAAAAAAAAAAATCAAAACATGTCTCTTTTTCATTTCATGATTAGCACCATGTTCAGCCAATAAGTTAGCCTATAGCAAATTCATATAATAACACAAATAAAGGGTTATTTCACCCAAAAATGAACTCACCCAAGTCAAAATTACTCACCCTTGTGTCATTCCAAACCTGTAAGACCTTTGTTCATCTTCGGAACACAAGTGAAGGTATTTTTGATGAAATCCAAGGTTTTTTTTTTTAAATCTCTCATAGAAATCACTGTAATTACCGTCATTCAAGGTCCAGAAATGTACTAAAGACATCGTTAAAATAGTCCATGTGACTACAGTGGTTCAACCTTAATTTTATGAAGCCAACGAGAATACTTTTTGTGTATTATTTTGTGTTTATTCAACAATTTTCTTATCTACCCTGTCAGACTCATACACAGGTGACGCAGTGAACGCAGTTCAATGCTTCCGTGTTAACGTCCGAATGCCGGCTCAGTAACGGTCGACTCCTGAGTCAGCACTAACACGCATGCATCTTGGTGATCACGTGAACAGCATCGGCCAATACTGAGCCGGCGTTCGGACGTTAACATGGAAGTGTTGAACTGCGTTCACTATCGATGTCTTTAATACCTTTCTGGACAATGAATGATGGTAATTACGTTGCTTTCTATGAGTGATTAAAAAAAACTTGGATTTCATCAAAAATATGGTAATTTGTGTTCTGAAGATGAACAAAGGTCTTATTGGTGTGGAACAACATGAGGGTGAGTAATTAATTTTTTTTTTAGGTGAACTTACCCTGTAATATACACCGATCAGGCATAACATTATGACCACATTATGAAAGGGTGTACATGGTCTGCAACAATGCTTAGGTAGGTGGTACGTGTCAAAGTACATCCATATCCACATGGATGGCAGGACCCAAGTTTTCCCAGCAGAACATTGCCCAAAGCATCACACTGCCTCCGCCGGCTTGCCTTCTTCCCATAGTGCATCCTGGTGCCATGTGTTCCCCAGGTAAGAGACGCACACGCACCCGGTCATCCACGTGATGTAAAAGAAAACGTGATTCATCAGACCAGACCACCTTCTTCCATTGCTCCGTGGTCCAGTTCTGATGCTCACGTGTCCACTGTTGGCTCTTTCGGTGGTGGACAGGGGTCAGCATGGGCTCCCTGACTGGTCTGCAGCTATGCAGCTCCATACACAACAAACTGATGCACTGTGTATTCTGACACCTTTCTATCAGAACCAGCATTAACTTCTTGAGCAATTTGAGCTACAGTAGCTCATCTGTTGGATCGGACCACACGGTCCAGCCTTCGCTCCCCACGTGCATCAATGAGTCTTGGCCGCCCATGACCCTGTTGCCGGTTCACCACTGTTCCTTCCTACCACTGATACTGACCACTGCAGACCAGGAACACCCCACAAGAGCTGCAGTTTTTTTCAAACTCGCTCAAATCCTTACGCTTGCCCATTTTTCCTGCTTCTCACACATCAACTTTGAGGACAAAATGTTCACTTGCTGCCAAATATATCCACCCACTAACAGGTGCCGTGTTGAAGAGATAATCAGTGTTATTCACTTCACCTGTCAGTGCTCATAATGTTATGCCTGATCGGTGTGTGTGCAGAGCCTCTGCCTTAAAGGTATAATTCACCCAGCATTTGACCCATTGACATTCATTGTATGCACAAAAAACAATAATTACACTTATTTTTGATGGTCCACTTTAGACATGTTACTACTATAAGTAACTTTGCAACGACATGTCAACTAACTATCTTTAGAGTATTTCTGTCATGACAACACTTGGAGTGTTTGGCAATATTGATATGTTTGGTCTTGGCGGAATAGAGCAAATAAGCTGCTGTAGAGGAAGTAAGACGTGCTGCTGCTGTACAAGCATGAATTACCCATAGCACATCTATACAGGTGGAGCTGGGGAAGGTGGAGAGTTTTTAATCCTAAACCCAAACTTCCCTCATGACCTTAAAATTATTCTCGGAATTTCTCATAAGTTGACCAATGGTTGCTTATTTACAGTTGAATGACTATTTGTGTGCATGTGTGTTTTCTGTTTCCAAGGAAGACAGAGAGAGAGGAGAAGGGGAGGCGTGAAGAACAGAAATGTATGATGTTGGGCTTTGTTGCATTCAACAACACTTCCAGGTCTCGGTTCCGACTGCCTCTGTTGCCATGGCAGCACTGGCCAAAGGAGAGAGTCACACATACGTACACACACACACACACACACAGACACACTTCTCTAAGCCTGACCTCCATCTGAACCTGCCTGAGGTCGGAGGGCGACAGCTTTGAGCGCTTCATGACAGTGAGTGATGAGAGTTGGGGAAAATGAGAGAGAGGAAGAACAAAAGAGAGAGAGAGTGAAGGGTGAAATGAGAAGTAGCATGCAGATGAGGCAGAGGAATAACAGATGTGGGGGGGACTCAACATTAAATTATTATAACTCAAAAATGTCTGCTTCAGCTGTATCATGGCTAAATTTTTTTTCTCATTTACATTTCAGTCATACATTTCATCTCTGCTAACAAAAATATGTCCTAAGAATGTTTTGTCAATGCTCCTATTAAGTTATGAAAACATTATTTCTGAATGTTCTCTGAATGAAAAAAACGAGCATCACTTAGACGAACATCCAACTAAAATGTTTCAGAAAAAACGTTGCATAAACAATATGGTTACACTTTTTTTCAACGGTCCACTTTAAACATTCTTCTGACTATATAAGTATCTTTACAACTTCATGTCATCTAACAGTCATTAGAGTATTAGTAGACTGTCTGCTTAATATCTGCTAACACTTTATTTTGATGCTCCTCAATGACATTCTAATGACTATATGTAACTTTACAACTTCATGTCAACTTATTCTACTAACCTGAACCCTAACCTAACAGACTACTAATGAGAGTTAGTTGACATGTAGTTACAACAGCAAAATCTCCAGAGTTAAATCAACTCTGCTCAGAGTACATATGGTCCCTCTCTAAATAGTGTTAAAGTAACACTGAAGCAGAGTTAAAGTTAATGAGATAATTAAACAATTAATTAAGTGATGATTGTGCATTAGTGATGAACACCTGTTGTTAACAAGCAGAATCACTGAACAGAAGAGAAACACAAGAACTACAACTGACTTTAGTCACAGCCTTATTAATTTCTTAATTATCTCATTAACTTTAACTCTGCTTCAGTGTTACTTTAACACTATTGAGAGAGGGATCATATGTACTCTGAGCAGAGCTGATTTAACTCTGGAGATTTTGCTGTCTAAAGTGGACCGTCAAAGTAAAGTATGTTTTGTGAACATTACTAAAGAACAAATAACTTTGAACAAACTTTCTATTAAATATTACTGAAAAAGCATAACTTTGGGAGAACCTTGTCAGAACGTTAGCCAAAGTTCTGAGAACATTCCCTGTTAACTGGGATGTTTGTGAGACTGTGTGAAAATCTCTTTGTATATGGACATTTTGGTGGGTATTGATTGGGACATGTTTTGCCTTTGAGATGACTGGGAAAAAAGTGTCCCAATAAACCTGAATTCACCCAAGGTATTTTGACTTACTTATGTAGAACTATTTCAGTTAAGTGAGCCTAAAAATGTGAAAGAAAGTGAGAGAGCTCTAGGTAGACCACACTGACATGTCCACCTGTCTGGCATCCGGTGTCATTCGCTTCAGTTATTTTAGGCTACATACAAAAAATGTTTAATTGTTATCATATTATTGAATTTCCATTACCATAATCATAAACACATGGAATAGGCACTAACGAATTGGAAGCCTTGAACATTAAAATAAATAAATAAATAATAAAAGGCGAAGTTGCAAAATAAGTTCACGGCAATGACATAGTGACTTGCCTATTAGTGACTTGTCTGATAAATGTTTGAACATGTATATTTAAAATATCTAAAAATCTGTCAGCATTCATATGTAGTGAAATTTCAAATATTTTCATATAGGCCTACACTGAGATCCATGAAGGTTGCTTCGCCTCCTAGTGGCTCAAAGAATGACAAGACTGCAGAAAAAGCCAGGCTTTTACATGGCTCATGAAGTCTGTTGTGCTGAAGAAGAGAAAAGATTGAAAATGCAATGTTGTAAAACATATTTATTGTGTTTAAATTTTATTCTAGAATCAGAGGCTATGCTCAAACCCAGACACTAATAATAAAACCCATAATAGACGATTAAACAGATAATTCACCTTACAGTGCCTTTTATGGTCATCCATAGTCTTGTCAAGAATAATGTTAACAATAGCCAGGAACTATTTATATCTATCTTTAATCATATTCTCTGTCTTTTAGCCAGATTTGAATTAAGTTATAGAGCAATCACAGCAAGTTAGCAGTGCAGCCAAATTACTATGTAAAAAAAGGGATTGATAGAACATTTAGATGCAGTACATTTTAGAAGAAAATACGTATGTGAAAGGATGCTATTTTAATGAAGCATAATGTAGGTAGAATTTCATTGTATGTTTCTACACCATGTGCAGAATTATTATGCAAGTTGATTTTCTGATCTTTTTTTTTTTTCAAGCACATTTTACCAACTCCAATCCACATCAATCTTAATAACTACTATAAATTTTGTATTTAATTTTGCATTTATAAGTAATATATAATTGTTCATGAAGGCTGGAAATGAAAAACGCCTTATATTCAGGTGTGCAGAATTATTAAGCAGGTTTTCTTTTACAGATAAAATGAGCCAAAAAAAGAGATTTAACTCAGATTGAAAAGTCAAAAGTTATTAAATGCCCATGAAAATAATGTAATAATAGAAACTGCAGTTAAGGCATGACCAGTGGACAGTAAAATGCTCATTGGGTCAGCAGGGTCAGACAAAAACAGGTGGAAAGGAAAAGACACGTTAACTGCAAAAGAATTAAGAATTAAGGTGAAGAATTAAGTGTGAAACCATCAGGAACCCTTTAGTCTCCAGCGCCACTATTTTTTCAAACTGCAAACTACCTCGAGTCTCCAGAAGAGCAAGATGTCAGGATCTCAGAGACTTAGGTTACGTACAGAATCCTAAAAAATGACCCGCTCTTAATAAGAATCACAAGCTGAAGTGTTGTAAAATATATGAATACTGGTTTTTAGGCTTTATAGACAGACAGATTGAGGGTGACTCTTGAAGGACCAGCACCACATCCTCTTGGCAGGAAGTTTTGGAAGATCATTTTAAGTCCATCGCTGCAAGACGGACTTTTCGGAATAGGAGATGGACTAAAAATGACCCCGCTGACCCAATGAGCATTTTGCTGTCCACTGGTCATGCTTTAACTTTCCAATTTCTAGTATTGCATTGGTATTGCATCCTTCTCATGAGCATTTAATAATTTTTGACTTTTCAGTCTGAGTTAAATCTCTTTTTGGCTCATTTTGCCTGTAAAAGAAAACCTGCTTCTGCACACCTGAATTATATTTTTTAAATATATTTTATTTATATTGAACATATTGAATATATTTATTTATATTGAATATACTGAATATATGTATTTTTTTTATAGTTTTTCATTTCCAGCCTTCATGAACAATTATATATCACTTCTAAATGATTAAATACAAAATTAATAGCAGTTATTAAAATTGGTGTGGTTTGGAATTGGTCAAATGTGCTTGGGAAAAAAAAATATGATCAGAGAATCAACTTGCCTAATAATTCTTCACACGGTGATATCATCGTTGTTTCTGTACATTCTCTATATAATCAATTAAAATGTACTGATAGTGAACGTGGATATGGAGACATTGACAGAAGAAAAACAAACCTTTTTTTTTTTTTTTAAATTGTTGCATTACACACTAAACAGAGTTAAATCTATCAAATAATGTCCTGTTGATTATACCTATAGTAAGTCTTAAACCCTCTCTGAATACAGCAGATGTCTGATATCTCAGATGTGCTTTAGTACCAACGCAGAGAGACAAGACAGAAAACTCCCTCCGGGGTTATTTAAACACTAATCTACACACACTCTCCGTTCTTCCATCTCTTTCTACTTAGATCCATCCCTTTCCTCTGCTGTTTTCATCTTTGTGTGTATCATTGGTTAATGCTGCTTCTCTTTGTAACTCATATTTTTCATTCTAGTCTCAACAATTGACCATTTTTTCTGTCTCTCTCTCTCTCTCTCTCTTTACTCAGTGTAGTTGTGTGTATTTCCTCTTTGCTCTCTTATTCTTCATTGTGATGTCTTTCACATTAAACATCTGCTCTTCTTTGAAATTAAACTCTTCTTAGAGTCTTTTTCCTTTAATTTGGAGTTGATGCGCTCTCACTCTATCTCTTTCTTCTGATCATCGTTGGCCTTTTGTAAGTTTCTTTCTCTATTGTTTTCATCTTTTTTGTGGTTTATTTTGTCCTGTACACTCTTAAAAAAGGGTTCTATAGTGGCATTTATGGTTCCATGAACAACCTTTAACAGAATATTTCTCTTCCACAAAAGGTCATTATGCAAAAATGTTCTTTAGATTCTTAAAATCTCCACACTAAGAAAATGGTTCTTTTAGGAACTCTTCACAGAAAGGTTCTTTGGGGAACCAAAATTGTTTTTTCTACTGCATCTCTATGAAAACCTCCTTTTGGAACCTTTATTTTTAAGAGTGTAACACATCTTCTCATCTTTTCTTGTCTCTTCTCTTCTCCTCTGACGAATAACCTTCCCCTCTGTGTGAACTCAGTAATACAGGGCTTGCAGTAAGAGCTCATTGATCAGATCCTCCACAGCCACAGTCCAACATCCCTGCAAGCTTGCTTTACTTTGAGTGAACTGTTTGTGTATGTGTGCTTTTGTGAATATGCTGCATACATTTTGTCTTCAGAAGCTACATGTTTCCCACAAGATAACATATTAACAATTTACACCAATCCTCCTGATTAAATAAAATGTTTTACATCCTTTACTGTCACCTTCTTAAGTATCAATGCCAATGCATGAGCTCAAATGTGCAGAAAATGCTTGAAAACCAAAGAATGTGCAGCATTTTTCTTAAGAACGAGGAACAGCAGGGTCAAAGAAAGGACAGATGGAAGCTTGTTTCTGCCACAGAATAAAAAATAAAAAAGGTAATTGCAACTTTTTATATCACATTTCTGACTTGTACACAAATGCAGTAATACACAAAAGAAGCAGGACGCTGGTGCAAACTGTGAAACCCACTGTGTAACAAAACTGTTTGGTGTGTTTAGAGGATATAAATTCTTATTAGTGCATATGTTTCATGTTTCCAGCTGTTTAAAAGCATCTGTGCTCCTCTGAAATCAATGTGACACTCTAAAGTCCCATGTTGCCACTTCATAATGTCCGTTATTGAGTTGAATGGCCTCTCAATCTGATTTGGCAACAATAAACTTGCCTAATGATTTTAAATGTCACATTTTCAATGTAAACAAGCCCACACAAATTCTGATTATTATGCTGTGTTAGAAGAGAATCAAGGGAATTGTCAGGAATCAATAGTCTGTGGCCTAATCTAGATCCACTCAAGCTTTATGGGGAAGTAAAGTCACAGGTTTCACACTTTGGTTTTCCGAAAAATAAGCTTTTTGTATTTTCTCAAAGTCTGATATTGTTTGCACTTATGTCTTGCCTAAATGTAACACTTTCATGAGCAAAAACAAGGAACCTAGCCTTTAATGGAATCAGCAGCCACTAAACGATCCACACATGGCAATAAATCTGTCCAAAAATAGTTTAAAAGAGACAGCAGTTGCAATCAATGTGTCAAGCGTGAGAAATAGACAAAACGAGTCTAATGTTCAGCCATGATTCGTTATGCAAGACATTATTATTGGGTATTGTTGCTGCTTTTCACTTTAAAGTATAGCTATGTAAGCATAATAGCCTATACATTTTGAGTGTAAATATTACCCACGGCAACGTCGTGTCCCTGGCCAAAACTAGTTGCTGTAGGACTGCATAAATATTTAACAGAACATTTCATAAAAATGCATTCAGTTTGTACGCAACTTTTCTCTGTTTAGCTACTAACTTGACGATACACGCACGGGCGAGTGACGTATGTACGCATTTTCCCGGGAAAACCATCCGTCGTCAAATAATGATCTTCCAGGCAGGTTTTTGAGCCCTTAAGTCACGATTTCAAATCACGCTCACGCTTTGTAGCTTCAGGAAAGTCACGCCAAACTGCTAAAAGTGTAAACAAACCAACATGGCGACCGTACGGGGCTTATGCTATAATTATTTCTATCGCCAAAGGTGCTTACTCCTTGGTTATTTAAGGGAAACAGAGGAGGAAAACGGCGCATAAGGCAAGAGAAGCTGTTATACCTTTTATTTTACCGTGCACTTGCAAAATCCGTAAGGGCTGAATTGTTGTTTCAGGGCTATGTGATATCAGAACCTAACTGGGAGTACATTATCTGGTAGGTTCACGGGTGGGAAGTAGGCTTTGACTGCTGTTCCATGCACTTTCACGGGTGAAGGTTGGAAAAACACGGGTTACGGGTTGCCTGGAACGCGGCATAATGCTGCCTTCACGTGATCTCGAAATATATACGAGTTTACTAGGTAAAAATGAAGGTAGCATAACACCTGTTTAATAGGCTTACCATAGTGAATCAGGGTAAAACAAAAACACCTGTTGGAAGAAGTATTTTTGATGTAATGACGCATTATTTAAATTTAGTTAATTTTGAACAAAACAACTCAAATAGTATAGGCTACCCTTGAATTCATCCTCATTTTCATCTGTTACTGTTTTAGATTTGTTCTTTGTGTTCATCTCTTCCTTCCTTCGTTAGCCAACGATTTAACTTGACTATGAAAGCTATAAGGTAATCCCAGGTGAAAAAACGATAACATTTCTATAATGTACTTAAAGTGCTCTATTTCCGTGCACTAATTTTGTACTTAATATACTAAAAATTCTGCTTTAGTACTTTTTAAGATAATCTTAAGAACATCTAATTGTAGTCAACTGTGATATTTTGAGACACCATGAAATGGGACTTAAATGTGCTTTTAATATACTATCTCTGTATTTAAAAAAAAAATATTTAGATACTAGCCTAATTATAGTACATTTGAACCCATTGTGTACTACAAGTGGTAACCAAATATTTTTTAAATACAGAGATAGTATATTAAAAGCACATTTAAGTTCATATTTCATGGTGTCTCAAAATAGCACAGTTGAGTACAATCTTGAGTAAGATTATATATTAAGTACTAAAGAAGAATTTTTAGTATATTAAGTACAAAATTAGTGCGAAAATAGAGCACTTTAAGTACATTATAGAAGTGTAATATTTTTTTTCACATGGGGACGGAATCTAGTGGTGCAACATGAGCTCTATGCACAGAAATCATGCTTAAAAAATCATGTACATGTAGCTCAACAGCGTCACCTTGTGGTTGACTGCAAAACTTTTTTACTATAAACATGAAGCCAAACTGACTTCACTCATTAAAAAACAATGACAAGAACAAGAACAGTCATTTCATTTATAATAACTAATTCAATTGCATTACACTGCCATAAAGCCAATGGATATGAATAATTATAATGCAATTAATATTAAGTTAGAAATATATAATGATGATGCATTACACTTACAACAAGATTTACATTGGTATTTAAAAAAAATACCCATTTAATAATATTAAAAAAGTAATCACACACACAGTGGATTACAGTAACTTCAAACAATTAGGATGGATTAGAAACCCAGCAAAGTTCATAATTTTTCTAATTGTACAAAGTATAATCAAATATTATACAGCATGATATGATGCATATGCAGCTGTAGATATAGAACTATATATAACTCTTGTTCTGACTCAGCCATAAGCAGAAAAGAATTGTGTTGTTTCTGGGTTGTTTTCGTCTGCTGCTATAGGGAAAAATAGCCTTGTATATATTTATTGCTAAAATAGGGGTAATTGTTGTTCTGTTTTTTCCCTATTATGGCACTTTTGGTATGTTTTAGTATGTTTGTTGGTTGATATTAAGGATTTCAGGATAGATAATGTTATCAGAGGTAGTTCATGTAAAGCATCGGTTCAGTACCTCCTCATCATCTTTCTCTTTTGTGGATGAGGCTTCTTTTGTGAAATAAATGCATTGATGCTCTTTACTGGTGTGGCTGTTGTCCGTGCACATCATGAAGTTCTGGCCTGCTGACAGACCTCATCTGACCGTCAGAGTCACATGCATTTGTGGCCTAAACAAACTTATCAAATACAATGATTATTTTTTATATTTCTTTTGTTTTCCCAAATTTATTTATCTAATATAATCTTTGACCAGAAAAGAGAACAAACCTAAGATTGTTTATTAATTGCCATCTAGTAAATTATCTTTTTATGTTAGAACAGAATATGATAGAATGTCATGATAGAGTACATACAGTAACAGAAGGATTCATTCTTTACTTATAAGCACTGACTTTCTGTTCTCAGCTTTAGAGTATTGAAACGATAGTAGTGCTTCATGAAGCTTCGGAGCGTTATGAATCAGCGTGTCAAATCAGAGGTTCGGAGCACCAAAGTCACGTGATTTCAGCAGTTTGGCAGTTTGACACGCGATCTGAACTGCTGATTCGACACGCTGATTCATAATGCGCCAAAGCTTCATGAAGCAGTTTTGAAATCGGCCATCACTATAAGTCGTTATTTTTTGGTGCACCAAAAATATTCTCGTCATTTTATAATATTAATATTGAACCACTGTACTGATACATTAACTGATTTAAATACGTTTTTAGTACATTAATGGATCTTGAGAGAGGAAGTACCATTGCTGTCAATGCAGGCCTCACTAAGCCATCGGATTTCAACAAAAATATCTCAATTTTTGTTCCGAAGATGACCGAGGGTCTTACAGGTGTGGAACGGTATGGGTGAGTAATAAATGAACTAACCCTTTAATTCATTATATGGGGCTTTTAATACAAGAAGTTCTTTTTGCTTTACAGGGTTGTTGTTGCTAAAGAGGTGTTGTTCTAATACTTTAATTTGTGCCTGATATGTTTTGGATCTATATCTTGTGTAACTTAATATTTCCCCTCTAATATAGGCTTTGAAGGGCTCCCATTTGACTGAAGCACTCATCTGATTTGTATTAATTAGAAAATATAGGTCTATTTTATTATCCAGAAATGTAACAAAATCGAGATTGTCCAATTGAATTGTAAACGTGGGGTGAGATCAGACAGTAAGATACTGCTGCACCAACATTTACCTTTTGACACTAGACTGTTAGAGATTAAAAATAATCTATTCTTGAGTACGTTTTGTATGTGTTTGAGAAGCATATTCTTTTTTGCTTGAGTTAAGATACTTCCATATCTCAACTAAATTCAGATCAGTTATATACTTAATGATTGTGAATGCTTGTGTAACAGTATGTTGGATTCGTGCAGCTCTTAAAGTGACAGCAGCCTAATACTCCTGCTGTGTTGATGTCTGTTTTTTAATGTTTCACGAGTTCGTTTCCTCATAAAATCTTTAAGCTAATAAGGTTAAGCTTATTTGGCTTGCTGTCCGCTGTGGAGGGGCTCGAGGAAGCAGCTTCAACTCGAGCTTGGATATACCCCCCAGGGACTACTAGTGCATGGAAGAGGAGTACAATAGATGAGATGCCTAATTTATGTGGTGGAGTTGGGGAGGTGGAGGGATATCGAAACAACTGATGCCAGAGCAGGGTGAGTAGCTGCTTATATGCTCTGGATGTAATTGAAAGATTAGGGTTCCCTCCTCTTGAGATTATGTTTGAGTTTCACTAATTGAAAGATTAGATGGGTTCACTCCTCCCGAAATTACGTTGTGAACTTCACTAATCAAACAGCAAAAGACAAAAAAAGAAAGAAAAATCACTCACTACCTTTGACTAAATAACTTTTGTAACTTTAATAAGGATTAATATGTATTTGATAAGAATATGCAGTGTTATTTTACATTTGTTTACTCTTTCTGAATCTGAAAACTACTGTTAAACCTGCCTAAATAGCACTGTTTATTTTTGTTCTGTTGCATTTATGCATTTATGTTGGCCTGTTGAATGTTAAATGGATCCAATCCATGTTCATTAGAAATGATTTGATGGTGCAGCAATACACTCTAAATTGTGCTATATACTACTAAAAGTGGTTCTTTGGCTCATAATCGTAGGGGAACCACTTTAAGTGCTGTATAGCACCAAATCTTGGTGCTTCAGTGGTTCTTCAGCGGTTCTTCACTGGTTCTTTGGGATGACTGAGGTGCTATATAGCACTGCTACTGTATATAGAACCTGTTAAGCCCCTTTAAAGGGTCTTTATGAGCCAAAGAACCACTGTTGGTGCTATTTAGCACCATTTTTTTTTTTTTTTTTAAATAATATTGCAAATAAAATGCAATATGGCACCTTTTATGAGTTCTATATAGCACCATCTGTAGAGCACCTTTAAAGATATGGTGCTATATAGCACCAAAATTGGTTCCCCTATGATTATGAGCCAAGAACCACTTTTAGTGCTATATAGCACTTTTTTTTTTTTTTTTTTTTTTTTTTTTTTTTTTGAGTGAGCAAGTAAAATGAATGCATGCGTTTTTGAACTTTGCCAATTTAAAACATGATCAAAACACTATTTTAATGACAAAACTTCAAATAAGAAAGCAAGTGGCCAATAATTATTAACATCGGCATTGGCCCCAAAAATCTTCTAGGTGCATCCCTTTTTAGGACTGTAAATGAGTCGAGAATATTTGTGCTGCATTACATGTAGACAGTCTAATAGTGTGTTTAAGTCCTCTTGAGAAGTTCGTATTTATGAGTTGGGAAGTTGTGTTTACGAAGTCAGTTGCCCAAATCAGTCGTTTTGTCAGAATAAGATGGCGATACCTCCTCCTTATTAGGCTAACTACTACACAAAAAAACAGCAAGGTTTTCAAACTCTACTTCTAGAAAAAGAAGAACAAATAATGTGCATCAGGTGTGTTTTGCTTTTTTATAGTTTTAATTAATTTATGAAGCCACTGTAAATTTTATCATTACACATTAGGCTATATAGGCCTATCACAATGCTATCATCTTCTGTGCAGGCAATTATTGTAAATAAAAAAGACTGACAATGTCACTGCTAAATACATGCCACTCCGCCATGTTTTCGCACTGAAACGCCCTCAACTCGTAAACAGGGTGCTCAAAGAAAATCCTGAGTTTCCCACTCATATTTATGATTTTGTGGTGGCGTTGTGCTGTGTTCACGTCATGTCTCTCATACAATGTCACTGCTAAATGTCTTACTGACAATGTCACAGCTAAAGTTTACTCTTTGTAATTACAAGTTCTACAAGCACATAATGCTTTTTACAGTTCAGAATCGTTACGGTAATTATGACATGGCGTGAACGCATCTACGTTCAACTAAATCTCTCTCCACCATTAATTGAATGTCCCCTACAACTTATGAGTATGTTTTGGGAATCTTTCCTGTATAGTTAAAGCCTGGGCCAACTTCAGCCTTGAAGAAGCTGTGAATCTTGTGTATCTTTGTATGTGCGCTAAGTGTGCAGGTCCTTTACTGGTGGAAAACTGGCACTCTGCTTGAGACCTGCAGACGCCTTATCATGATTTAACAGGACATCTTGTGCCTAGTTCAGGGTCAGCATCGTGATGAATGGAGATATGTTTCTGACTATCTGTCAATGTGTGGAAGATTACTAATTTTGTCTAGTTTGCTTAGCCAATCAGAATTAGTAGTTAGTAGACTCTGTTAGAGTATAATTGCTGTGAAAATGTGAACGTAAGCAGAGCGGCCTACAAACTCCTTGGAAGACTTGAAGCTGGTTTCTGCTGATGAAACTGCAAACTATTCTTCGGTAAAAAAAAAAAAATTCAATTTATTTTTTTTAAACTCTGACTCCGGGTCTTCTTAAATTTCATCATATCTGGTGTTTTGGGTCTTTAACTGTAAAATTCCGCTACATTATACATTCACATAATCAAACATTATGAATATCACCTACATTTATTTGAACTTCCTCTTTCAAGCAACATTTGTTTAGTTACATTTCTTCAAAATTACTAGAAAGTCCATATTTTGTTGCTACTTCCTAAAACATATCTCTTTTTCATTGTACATTTTACAGAGCCATTGAAATACTGTTTATAACATCATGTTAATAAAGTTACACATGCCAGACAGCCATTATAGTTTCAGGCTGCTCTTAATATTTTTGAGAAAAGTGAAGTAGACAGTAAAACATAACCTGGTGGTGTCTGGGTATACCATAATTGCAAAATATGTTTTTTTCCCCCCACATACCACTGTGCCACCAGTACAGTATTTTCAGTTGGTAGGCTTTCTCAAAATCTTAAACACAAAGAAATCAATCAAAAGATATTTAATGCTTAATGTATAGTATGTGGTGATGGATTTTGGACCAAAGAATTTCACAGTGGGCAATACATTTGAATCTGCATTTGCACAATGACAAGTATATTTGTTTAAAAAGATGGGAGGAAAAATATATTTTCCTCAATTCAGTGCTTGAAAAATGTTTGAGTTTTTTGCGAGAGAACGCAAAAGCAGTGAAATATAGCTTCCTCCCTTCTAATTTTTTTCCATCATGTCCCTTTAGGTGCTTGTATTCCTATCATCAGTAGGGGAGAGTGGGGTGATTTGTGCCAGGGGTGAAGTAGTTCCACCCATTGTTTCTGGAAAACCATAGAAGAAATTGGTCATGTGACCACATAATTTTGAAAAGCCATCCATTTTACTCATCCTCCAAAGAAGAGAGACACATGGCATGAGAGGAAAGCACATTTTAGCTAAAAAAAAAACCTGTTTTTTCCCTTTCAAAGTAAAATTTCTATGATCAAGGTTTTTTGATTGTAGTGTCTGAACAATTATAGACAAGTTTGTAAACATTTCACACATGTTTTAGTGCTTTAGCAGGCCACACAATGAGTCTATACAGTTAGCATGATGTTAGCTCTTAACTGCTGGATCATGCTAGTTTTTCAAACTTGTGGGTCCGGGGTGATTTGTGCCAGAGGGCCTGGGTTAAGTTGTGCCAGTGGCACAACTCACCCCATGTATGATTATTTTCAACATATTATTAATTTGTAATTGTACATTGTACTCTTACATTTTAGCAGTTAAACTATGTGACATTCTTGATTTTAGACCAAAACCCATCATGCCACGCACTTATAAAACGCACTTTCTGAAGATGAAAAGCATGAAATGGTCCAACGTTGTGCAAAAGGCATGAAAACAACTAATATTGTGTGAAATCTGAATGGAGATTATCGAATTATCATAAGATTTGTGAGTGATTTAGAGCACAGCAGAACTCGGTCAGATAAAGGCTTATTAATGAAAGTTCCTGTCAAAAAAAATTAATTGTATTAAAAGGGCAGCTATAAAAAAAAAGCCAGTGTTTAGCAGCAAACAGGTATTTTCATCTTCAGAAAGATCATTCTTCCTCCCCATTTTGCATGAAAACTGTGACTTGCTTAATAATGTGGAACAACCTCTAAGTAGGGTTTCCATAGACCTGGCAAATTATTTTGTCTGAGACTGATACCAGTTATAAGACATGGATAAATAAACAAACAAGCATTTTCTTAGAAAAACTAAAATCTGAATGTTTATTCTACTGAAATCTTACTGATATGTCACTTGCATAATAATTTGGAACGTGGCGTATTCTTATATGTTATTCTTATAATTGACAGACAGCGTTCTATGTATGTCAACAGGCATCTATTGCCAAAGCCTTTTTGCCTGAAATGATTCACAAATATCATATATTGTGTATTGTGTCTTGCTTTCATGTAGCATTACAGTTCATAACATTAAAATGTTCTGTTTTACTTCAGAAATGACTGGCACAAATTACCCCTACATATTCTCCCCAAAGGCACAACTTACCCCGCACCAGGGGCAAGTTGTGCCATGAGACCACTTTTTTTCCAAAAGCTATATTTCGGAAACAATTTATTTCAGATCCAAAGTTATTGTTCTCAGGCATGCACCACATCCTGAAATATATGTACATTCTTAAGTTGAAGGCATTACTGCCATGGCCTCACTTTAAAGTCACTTTGAGTAAAAACTGGCACAACTCACCCCACTTTCCCCTATAGCAGAAAATACACAGAATCATAATTTATTCTTGATTTATAAAAATCTATCTATCTACAAAGATCTATTTATAAATAAGAACTGAATTCAGAAGAAACCATAAATCTGTATTAGTTACAAATATTCCAAAAGTATCATTTAAAATGAATGATTTTAAATAAACATTTTAAGATTACTGAATCAAACAAATAGCATGCTGTTCTTCAATTTGATAAATTATATTATGTGCACTGTTCAGATCATCAGGAAGACTTGATGAATAAAAATCAGATTGAGATATTTTAGCCCAATTATCCTCAACATTTACAGAAATATTGCTAGTCTGGCTTTCATTAATTTTACAGATGTGCTTTGAACATATGCTTTTTGCTCTATTTTTGGCTATTTCTTGCAATGTTTCTTCCAAGTATTTATCTGTTTCTTCAGACAGGAGCTCCTCATACCGCCTCTTGTAGAAGGGCTTTGTTTTACAACAGTTCTTCAGACACTCACAGCAGAGGATGCTTTCAAAGATCTTGCACCAGTTCTCCATACATTTCTGACAGAAATGATCACACCGAATCCCAATCTTGGTGTTTGATATCACACACCATGCAAGGAAACCCAAAGCTATGAGGATGTAACCCCAAAACTGCAAAGAAAAAGAAAGAAAAAAAAAAAGTTAAAAAAAAAGTTTATTATTTTAATACGTTGTTAGGACTAGGAGAGACCAGGGTTAGGGATAACAAAGGGAAGTTATCAAAAAGGTCTATATTTTAGTGGCAAGGTTTTGATTCAAATGTTCAATTACACAAATGTGTTTTCTCCAGCAGTGGTTTTGTTGTATGTGTTGTTTTCAGAACACTCTTAAAATAAATGTTTGTTTGAATTTTGTCCTCTAAAGAATAACGTCAAAATCATTGGGTAAAAAAGTGAACACTAAAACTACCATTCATTTAATTACACAATGAAAATAAATGTTGTTCTCAGAACAAGGGTATTTTCCTGCAATAATGGTAGAAATTCATAACTCTTTTGTACTTTTTAAAGACTTTAAGTTATACTGAAATTGACTCAAAATATCCACTAAAGTAAAAAGACAACTAGTCCCATGTCTCCCTTATAGGACAACAGTCCAAACATGATCATTTTTAGTATAAGCTACCATTCAAAGATTATAGATCGAATCTTGAATTTATAGAGTCTTCATTTACACAAATTGACAAAATACCATACATTTATTGTAGTTACTTACCTGTGACGTGTTTTTGTAGATTGTAATCACACTGTTTTCGTGAAGAGTGCGCTCCTTCTTGCAAGGAATTTCAACCAGTGAGTCATTAAATTTGGTTGCCATACAAAGATAAAGATCTCCGTCCAAAAGAATAAATCCCCACCAGTACAGACAGATTCCAAGAAGTTGGGAGATTTGAGACCAAATACCGCAGCAACAGCCCCCACAAACCTTTGTTCTGGTGTGTTTAACGATTTTTAAAATAAAAAACAATATTATAGGAATGAGACAAATGTAAATGAACACAATTTTATGAATCACAGGTGTGCAGGTGCAGGAAAACTCGGCATTAAAGATGTACTGAATAATGTAAATCAGAACAATAACAAGAAATATATTCGCAGCCTGTGACAATATCACACGTAGGTTTTCTGGAATATTAGAGAAAAGATGCGGCATGGTTGATCAGCTGAGGCGCAGACGCAGAGGTTCAAGACAAATAAACTCTTCAAGTCTTTGAGGAACCTGTGTATCAATCCTGATGTGTGCAAAAATCATGCTCTCAATTATGTTTTTAAGCAGTCTTACCTTACCACAAAAGGTTCCCCTATACGGAAGTGGAGTTTGGATGTAATAATGTATTCCAAAAGTGCAGTGTGCTAAGGTTTCAAAATGAGAGTTCTCATGTGCCACTCATGATATGCAGCACCCCCTACTACACACACACCATCACCACTACCTTTGAATCTCAATGTATTTCCTTTTTTAAATACTGTTATTCCTTTTCATCAGGATTTACCTTATCACCATAAAATGAAGTCTTGCTAAAGCCAGCATACCATGTGCCCTACAGCCACTATAGTTTTAGGCTTCCCTATATACTTTCTATGAAAAGTGAAGTAAGACAGTAAAACGTCACCTGATGACTGTGTCCAAGACCACAAATGCAGAACAAGTGTTTTCCCAAGTACATTTTGCCAGCGTTACAGAGTCTGTATGATTTCAATTGGTATATGAATTCACAACATACAGCTGACATTTCGTCAGAATCTTAAACACACAAAAACCCACTATTCACTAAAAACTTAACAAACAATACACACATTCAGCATGTAGAATCACATTTTTAAAGAAATTCCAGCCATATCAAATGCACAGCATTATACAATGTGAACATAAAAAGACAAGAAAACATAAATAGAGTTTCATTATCAAGTATGGAGGCATGATGAGGTCATAGATTGTACAGAAATGCATTTTTCCGTTACCCGAACTGCTTTTTAATTGTTTCCTATGGAAAGTGTAATCTATTAAATATAATCAACAAATCACGAAATATCATTAAACATGATGTGAATGTACATTTTGTGCATTTGTAATCCTTGTTTTGTGTGTATCTGAGAAGGCTTGGTTATTCAGGCCAATTAGAGACAATTAAATATCACTCTTCAGTTTTCCATTAGAAACAAACCAAAACTGAACATAATCATGGGTGCGTTTCCCGAAAGCATCGTTAGCCAACTATGGTCGTAAGTCCCGTTGAACTCTATTGGTAACGACGGAACTTGCGACCTAGTTCGCTTTGGGAAACGTACCCCATAATAGTGAACAATTTGGAGAAACAATTTGCAGTGGAACGCAGCCCTGGAGTACCACCATTATGCTGTGATTTGATTGGCAGACTGAGTCCTGATAAGAACAAATTTGGCTTCTTACTAAATTAAGCTTCAGTCTTAATGTGTTTGTAGAGTATGTGAGAAGACCATCTCTCCTTGATTCAGAAATGGCCTGAGTGGAAATTGTTGGCAATTTATGTTTATTTTGCTTATTTGCAAGCAGAGGTGTAAAGTAGTTGAATAAATGTAATTAGTTACTGTACTTGAGTATCTTTTTAGCTACTTTGTTGTTGTACTTAGTATCAAAGATACTGGCAACTTCTACTCTCTACTTGACTACATTTTTGAGCAAGTAAATGTACTTTTTACTCTAATACATTTGTGATGAGTAATGCAATTACAAATTACATTTTGCATGACACCCAACTTACAGTGGTGGTCAGAATTATTGGCACCCTTGGTAAATATGATCAAAGATGACTGTAAAAATAAATCTGCATTGTTTATTCTTTTGATCTTTAATTCATAAAATTAGCAAAAATCTAACCTTTCATTGAAGAAAAAGAATTGAAAGTGGGGGGAAAGTCACATTATGAAATAAATGTTTATATCCAAAACACGTTGGCCACAATTATCCCTTTTATTCAATAGTTTTTGCAACCTCCTTTTGCCAAGAAAACAGCTCTGACTCTTCTTCTATAATGCCTGATGAGTTTGGAGAACACCTGACAAGAGATCTTGTGACCATTTTGCCTTTACTCAGCCAGAAACATGTCTACCAAGGATACCTTTCTGATTCCCACCTCCAGGTGTTGGTGATTCTATCTAGATGAGTTCAAATGACTGCATTTTCTGGTGATGAGGCTTCAAACCAGGGGACATACAGTAAGACTTTGACTAGATTAATTCATTTTTTTATCCGCTCAGTTGACAAGACCGTTTTGAAGTTTGATATTGATGTTTGCCTTTCTGGATCATTGAGCTCAACTGAGACTGAGAGAGATTTGTAGACGTTTAAAGGCCCATTGTTGTGTCGACCTTGATTTAGTGCAGATATTGCGATGTACAGGTTTTGATTTTGATTTTAGAAAATAAACATGATTTCTCATCTTGGTACAAATCCAATTGTTTCTTATTTTCACCGGCATGTATCTGTCAGGACTAAGTGCATCCTTGAGCCTACATTCCAGCATGAGTAAAATAGGCTTCAGTACTGTTAAAATCAGATACTTTAACACTTTTGGATGTAATAATGTAGTCCAAAAGTGAAGTGTGCTAAGGTTTCATATCCATGAGTGCACTTTAAGAACCCAACTGGAATTGGGTTACTTGCTAAATTGTAATTTTAATAGCTCATTTTCAGTACTTTTCAGTACTTTAAGACCATCAGTAGCCGTTTTACTCAAGTATGAAGTTTTCAGGTACTCTGTCTGACAACTGAATATGCAAGGATGATATGCTTGATGCATTGAATTGAGATTCTAGTTATGATTTAGTTTCTCTTTGAAACCCTCCTGAACATTTACTTGTGGGGATGTAGGTTTAAGCTGATTTCAGATATACGATTTAAGATATGTGAACGTGCTTTCTGTTTGTACAGGGTTTTATTAGAAATCAACTAATCTCTGCACTTGTCTCCCACAGGTTTAAATAATAAACTGAGAAAAAGAGACAGATGGACCCACCATTCTAGTAGCAACAACCAAATCAGCTTAAAATTCCTTTTTAATTTTCTACAACCAATCCTGCACATTTTGTATGATCTCCCTCATCTATCACACCTGATTCAACTCATGAGCTCATTAGTAGAGACATGGGGCAAATTCCAAATGGAAGTGAGCATCCCTATGCCCTAGTTTCGAATTGGGCAGAGCACTTGCATGCTAATTATGTAGCCCTGATGGTGGAACACACTTGGCGGAGGGAGCAATGATCTTCAGCCTGGAATGTTTCCATGACAGCCAGAGCAGAATTTCCATCAACTGATTAGCTGTTCTTACCACAGAAATTTCTTATTATTGCTGCTATCATCAGAAATAAAGATACATTTCATATAAAAAGTTTTTAAAACATTTATTATATGTGTGTGTATTTAGCTGCTCTCAACTTTAAAACTTGCCGTCTCACGTTTTAGACCCTGCATTATCTAACACATGTTCTGTACCTATGAACCCTATGGAAAACAGGACATGACAAAAATGGCTGGACAATGTATCATCAAAAAACAAAACAACTTGAATCACTCCTGGTGTGCTAAAAAATGTAAATATGAATCATTCTGGGTCACATGACTATAAATGATCAAATTACTTCCTTGAAGTGACCAAATTCTTCACTAACGGACTTGTGAAAGGGCCCTTCATGAAGGGATTCAGTTATTCACTTTCTTTTGGAACGCCCCCACAAATGGTGTCCCCTTCCCGAAGTGCCCTTCAAGGGTGTCATATATAGGGAGACATACAAAATGTGCAGGGCTGGTGGTACTACAAGGGCCTCATTTCTGTAGATTTCATTGTAGAAAGTGTATGAGAATTTATATAATACTAATTTAATTTAATTTTCATATTGTTCACACTGTTGAAAAAATGTTGACATTGCAAATGCATTGACATTGCCAATAAAAAATATTCTAAACAATTTAAGTTAGTACCGTCTGGTTTTGGAACATTGAATAAAAATGAAAATGAAATTTAAAACAGAAAGTGCAAGTAAACTGTAGGAAATAAGTGAAAGTATTAATTAACAATTTCATTCCCTCTTTGAGATTTTTCACAGCCACTAGTCAAAGATTTCTTATCTATGAAGTTTTGCTGTGTCGAACCCCAGCAACACACTGTCACTAAATTGTGTCTGAAAGTATAATACATAATTCAAAAGTATAATGGGACTATATTAGTACCTCTTACTGAAAATTTTCACTCTAAGTTTCAATCACATGCATCACAAACACAACATATATGCCATTTTATCTCCCTTTCTGCTCAAATCTGTTCTTTCTTTGAAATCACATATTATCACATGATATTTTCATGATATGAATTTACGGTTTTCTGCACGTTTCCTTCATTGTCCTGGCCAAACATATGATATTCCTTTTCATTTTATATAGTCAGACCCCAGGCTGCCTGTGGTGACATTGACAGACTCGGTCCACTTCAAACAGGAAACAGATGGAGCAGCTGTTTGGGGCCAGTGCTGCTATTCCCGTCACCATGCCAACACATCTGCCACATATTTACAAACACAAACAGAAACATCCAATCCCACAATTACACTGGACACAACATTGCATACTTTGTCTTGGTTTAGAGAACTACATAAAAAAGCAGTTAAAGAGTTTTTTTTTTTTTAATAAATAAATATTTTGTTTTCAGAAATTAAATGTCAAATTCAACCAAAATACACCAATATATATTTGATGATTTTTTTTTTTTTTTAATCTAGATTATTTGCTTATAATTAGGCTAACTGATAGGCCTTAGTAGTCTAATTTAGAACAGCATAAACTAGATCTACTGATCTATCGGCAGGTGAAATTTATCATCTGGTTTTTGATCGATTTATAACCATTGGCATGTCAGGCTATAGCATTAGAAAGGCTGATATAACAAACCGGGGGTTTATTAATTAAATGCATGAATACACTGAGCTGTATAATCTCTGTTGCATAATCCAATATTTTTTTCTCTGGGTAAAATAATTAAAGCTGCAGTCCATAACTTTTTTGGTTGAAAATTATCCAAAATCAATTTTTGAGCAAGTATAACCAGCCAGTGTTTAAAATTATCTCCTTACCTTAGCCCGATTCACAACGGTAAGCTTGTAATAATGTTTTCTAATTCAGGTGGTACTGGTAGGTTTCTGCAGGAAATTCGAGCATGCAGCAATTCGTCTTTGCGTCATGTCTGTTTACATGAAGAACGAGTCCCAGCTAGTAGCTATATCATGTGAGGATGCTGCAGGTGGCGGATCATTTATAGCCTTTTCTCACAGCAGCTGCAATAATTAAACATCATTTTGATGGCAGATTGTAATCCAGAAAGGTCCAAATGACAATCATCAGTGACAACTGGAGATTCACTTGTAGTCAAAAGACTTGCTACAGAAATAGAAATTTACAGTTAACGCTCATACACACTAAATACACACAGTCACGCAATGCTAATGTTGTTAACATTAACAATTTGAGAACAAAGTATAACAATAGTAATAATTTGCATGGTTTGATGTGATTTGAGCTAAGCGATCGTTAGATTTAATCATCATTGGTAGTGCAATTTATTGCTCAGTTGGTCAGAACAAAAGTGGCAGACATGTTACTTACTTGTTCAGATGACATTTTCTGGTGAAAATTCTAATTTTGGTCATACTTCCAAGATTCCAAAGTACACCGATGTGGTAACTGAGAGTAAACATTAGATTCATCCGCGCTGAGGAGTCGTGCCGATGCACAACCCACATAAAGATGATAATTCCTGCAAATAACTGCAATTGCAGGTTTCAAACAGAGATGGCGACAAAGACAAACTTACAGACTGCAGCTTTAATATTGCCAAAACAAAATGAAATCTGTACAAAATACAGCAATGCTCGTCAGTAAGGAACGCACTTTCGTATTCTTCAAAAAGCTTATGCTGTACTTCCTACGCCTTCTACTTATTGAAAAAAAATTAACTGGCGTTACATTCGTTCCGTAAGTAGAACAGGGAAAGGCGTAGGAAGTACAGCGTAAGCTTTTTAAAGAATACTAAAGTGCGGTTTTGTTAGAAGCACTTGGGAGGTGAACATTTGTGTTTATAAAGCATATACATTTACATTTTTTTCAAAAGTGACCAAACGTTTCGCTAGATAAGACCCTTATTCCTCATCTGGTATCGTTTAAAGCCCTTTGAAGCTCCACTGAAACTAATTTTGACCTTCAACCGTTTGGAGACCATAAGGAGAATAATCCTGGAATGTTTTCATCAAAAACCTTCATTTCTTTTCAACTGAAGAAAAAGACATGAACATCTTGGATGACATGTGAGTGAGTAAATTATCAGGAAAATTGTATTTGAAAGTGGATTAATCCTTATTAAGGATATCATAAATTGCAAAAATAAACCATGGTTAAAACTAAATAATGAAGGCCCAATTTAACAGAACTATATAGGCTACTCTACAACTGCCAAAATGACATTAGAGAAAAGTGAATATATATAGTTGAATAGAAATCACAAAGAGTTGTTCTGTTTACTATTTAATAACATACCATATAAAGCCTAACAAGATTGTATGTTATTTTGTTAAATTGTTGTTTAATGTAGTCAGGTTTGTAATTCCCAGATGGGGAATCAGGTCTCATTTCAGCATCATGTGGAGGGCTAGAAAAACACAAACCATATGGAAAAACTGAGAGGAATGAAAAACCATTCATCCTGCTGAAAATGTGGCTGTCCAGGGCAGCTGTTTTGCCCCATCTAGATTTCGTCTAATTTCCTACCCATCAGGGGAGAAATAGGAATGGCTTTGGAGGCCTCCAGCCAGACCACCATGGTGGCATTCTTGCGTTAATGAACCCGAGTAATAAATGAGAATCTCCTTCTCTACTTAACTTCCACCTCTCCTGGTACGGAGCTTATGCCATGTATAGCCTAACATATATTGTCCTTCCACAAATCCATAAAGCTTCTTACAAATATTCAACATTAAAACAAACATATCGTCTTTATTCTATATAGGGTTCTCATTACATCCTGTTACCATCATCATTCCCCCTTAATAAAATGTTGAGTCGATGAGAACAGCTATGTGCTGCATTACGTGTAGAGTCTAAAAAAATCTCATTAATAATGATAATCCATAATTTTGACATTCACTTTAACATTAATCTAGCTAGCAATCCTCACAATTCCACGCATCTTATGTACAGCTGTGTCTATGAATTGATAAATGGGTTGTGCATTTATTTTACAGTACGTCCACTTACAGTGTACTTGCCCAAGAAAGTAACAAGTAGCCTAATATAAGGTACCTATATGTTAATTTTTTTTCAACATGGAAAGTAAAATTGGCTCCTTGATATTCAGTTCTGACATGCATAAAACAAACAGTTGGCCAAAGATTAGCCATGAATTAAACAAAGCTTCTCAAATATAGCAAAGATTATAAATGCTTCAAAGTAAGTTGTGCCAAGTTGAGATTTGAATCCAAATGCAGGAAATACTATATACTGTTCTTGTTTTTAATTTCTTCCAACGAATCTGTTTGATTTGAAACAGTTCAGTTTTTTTTTTTTTTTATTTTTATTCAAATGTATAATATTGTTCACATTTCTCAGACAACTCATCTGATCTGTTGACATAACCAATCCCTTATCACTGGACCATATTGGATAGGTTGAACGACATTGATAAGTCATTTTTCTATGGCCTATGTTATGCTTTAAATCTCATTTGATAGCAGATATGCCGAAATACAGTATAATTAGGTGTGAAGCCCTCCTTTATAACACTGTATTAATAAATTCAACATTCCACACCATAATGTTAACTTTTATTAAAAGGAGTATAAAAAAAAAAATAATGTGCACAAATTTAAAGTAACACTTAAAAATGTCAATGTTTCTAATGCTGTCCTGCAGCCATTGTTTGGTTCCATGATTTGATAACCTGAGGGGGAAAAGAAGAGAAAAACTTTAACACAAACAGCATGCTTAAACTAAATGATTCACTTGTTATTGCCTGGCATTAAGACGCATCTATACTGTAACAAAAGAAAATTCCCACACAAAATAATTTTAACATATTTAAAATAAATACTTTGCAGCACACACAAACTGAGTTGTAAGATAGCTTACCGTTTCAAACAGTCTGTCCATCTGCAAACGTGGGTAAAACAGCACAGTCTCATATAATAGGAATGAATTAAAATGTTTGTGCAGTTGCTGTTTTAGGTGTTTGCGACAGTCTAGAAATAAAGAAAATGATCATTTTGCAACCAACATTTGATAACGAACCAAAATAAAATTATAAATCTAATTAAATGAACTCACCTTCCAAGATCACCAGCCATTTGTATTTGCTGTAACTGTCACAGGTTTAAAATCCACCAGTTTATATCCCTGGAAAAAGAATGAACCGACTTAGAACCAAAACAAGGAGAAAAACAAAAAGACATGTAGCCAAGCACAGAAAGATTGAAGTCATAAGTGTCTCATGCACCACTGACACAAAAGACTACTTTTAAAACATAAAATTTAGGTACCGAACCTTACTTAAGACACAGTTGGAAATGTGGTCACTGTGATAGTTCGGCAGTCATGTTTTCACCACAACCACGAAAACAACCAAGCAACAAAATCTTTACACTGTTACCTCATTTTGATGAGCACAAATAATTCACATGAAAGAAAACTAAAATTCTCCTCTTACCTACCAGTCTGGCATGTTAAACACCTTACTTTGGTAGCTGTTTCTCGCTAGTCTTACAACAGCAATCATCTGTTCTCAATAAGACTGCTGGCGATCCCAATAAGCTAGCCTCTCAGCTGGCTCATCCCAATGGCTAGCCTCTCTTCGACGGAGCGCTTCTCAACAGTCTCTTCTCTTTGGCTAGCCTTTAAGCTGGCTCCTTCCTCCTTTGCTGGCACTTCTGACCGTTTACGTGCGAGATTGCCTTCAGGTGGCTAAAAATCCTCTTATGGATTTCATTCACCACAGGAACTCAAACAAAGAAGCATCATTTGTCCAAAAGATGAACTACGTGCTACCCACATGTTGCACAATACAAAAACGCTAGAACGTGTGCTAGGCCCAATTATAAAAGTAAATGGGCAAGCTGATTAAGATTTAGCTGAAGCTAAATTTGTTAATGCAATCTGATTACTGCCGTTTCACATGGAAGTTGAAACGGACCAACATTATATTAGTTAGGCAGCAACCAAGGCTTACAGTTTTCAATGTGTCTTTAGGGTAAAGCTACAACAAGACAGAGATACCCAACGGCATCAGAATACGCTGAGGGTCTGTTGCGTGAAACACAATCATGCAACTGGGCGAGTACTGAAGAACATCATTTACCAAATCAAAACACTGACGAATGCAATTAAATAAAAAAACTGGAGCGGTTTATTTAATCTTGATTGGTGACTGTTTACATTTAAAAAAAAGAAAAAGAAAGAAAAGCAGAAGACAGACACCCTACTGGTTCAAGAGAAAAGCCAACACAACAATTAAACCCTGCATAAAACCTCATTGGAATGCTTTGCACTTCACAGACAAAAAAAAAAGGGAAAACTACAAACTAGTAAATGTCTTCCAGGACAAGAGTACTTTTGAAACGTTCCTTTTTTTTTCTTTTTTTTTTTTTTTTTACAACTTCAAGACCCCCAACCCCATTCCCACATGATTTTCCTCCCCTATTGAACACGTTCTCTTCGCGTGGCAGACGTTAAAATCGCCACCACGCTGCTTGGCTGGGCAGATCTAGGTGTAAACCTGCTTGCTTCTCTCCTTTCCCTGTCATCTCTCTCTGGCTCTCCTCTAAGTACTGTGGCCTGTTGGACAATACGGAACATAAATTCAGTTACACTTTGCAACCTTGCTTTGTCGTTATCAAGAGCTGAACTGGAGGGGAATGAGTAGTAGTAGCACAGAAGCAAACCTTCAGGTCAGCTAAGACTGCATGGTTAGGACAATGAGGATGGGTTTGCATGTGCTGCAGCCAGAAGGTTTGGAGAGCAACTCAAAAATCAACATTCGTCTTGTGATACTGGATCTTAGCTTAACAAGATTTGAAGGTTTGCTGCTGGATCCCCTGCACTGAAAACTCAATGGTTTTACTCATTTACCGACCAATTGAAGAGTGATTAGGGGCTAACATTTGCATAGGTTACGCATCTTATGAGATGTTTGGATGAGCTAAAACAAACTAATGGCTAACTTCAGAGCCCTTTTCCATAAGCGGGGCAGTTCCTTACCCTGGAGTCTAAAACCGTTCGCCCACCAGAGCTGCCTCCATAACCACCACTGGAGCCTCCTCCATAACCACCTATAAAAAGAAGCATGATCGAGCTATGACAAAATTTCAATCATAATAGTTCCATAATTGCTGCTTTTGATTAACTTCAAAACTTCCAAAAGAGACCCTACACCGTGTCCTAACCACATGCGACACGTGATAAAAGGTATCTTTTCCATTTTAACCAGACTTTTTGTCTGAACTAGGCCTCAACGGCAATGTGGAAGGAACGACAGGGGATTCTCTTTTAGAAATGGTTTGTATTTCTGCGACGTCCCTGCTGGAACAACAACATACAAAGTATGACAATGATAATATCAGGTACTGATTAAGATCTTTTAACATTAAAAAAAGCACATAAAGTGAGTTTGACTATCATTTTGTGTGAGCTTTAGAGCCACACTCAAAGTGTCAATGGATAATTCACCTCAGATACTGAAAATAAAAAGGAAAGAAGAACAAACAAGTGTATTCTATAACAAAGTTGTTTTCAGTCACTCAATATGTATTTTTAATAATGCTAAAATAATGTAACATTTATGAATTTGATAATGTGCGAGTGCAGTGCGCTTGCTGAAAGTGCTCCGCCCACACCAATTCTTCTGATTGGCTGTGATTTTTGACTGATTTTGTCATGTCCTGTAGTTGCGTCTCGTCTGGTGTAGACGGACAAATTGCTTGTATCGCATCTGGTTAAGACACGGAGTTAATGCAACAGTTTGAATACAAATATAATGTTATAATACCATATACGGTACAGTCCAAAAGTTTGGAACCACTAAGATTTTTAATGTTTTTAAAAGAAGTTTCATCTGCTCACCAAGGCTACATTTATTTAATTAAAAATACAGTCAAAAAAACAGTAATATTGTGAAATATTATTACAATTTAAAATAACTCTGTACTATTTAAATATATTTGACAAAGTAATTTATTCCTGTGATGCAAAGCTGAATTTTCAGCATCGTTTCTCCAGTCTTCAGTGTCACATGATCCTTCAGAAATCATTCTAATATGCTGATTTGCTGCTCAATAAACATTTATGATTATTTTCAATGTTGAAAACAGTTGTGTACTTTTTTTTTTTTTTTTTTTTTTTTTTTTCAGGATTCCTTGATGAATAGAAAGTTCAAAAGAACAGCATTTATCTGAAATACAAAGCTTCTGTAGCATTATACACTACTGTTCAAAAGTTTGGGGTCAGTAAGAATTTTTATTTTTATTTTTTTGAAAAGAAATTAAAGAAATGAATACTTTTATTCAGCAAGGATGCATTAAATCAATCAAAAGTGGCAGTAAAGACATTTCTTTCTTTCTTTCTTTCTTTTTTAACGCCATACCAGCTTCAAAGGCTATATTCATGGTGAGAATAAAGTATAATTAAATCAAAGGAAGATTAAAAAAGATGTTTCAAATTTATTTCCTCTAAAAATCTTAAAACCATGCTTGGGCTCACTTGATTAAAAACCTTTTCAAAACTATCAACAGAGTAAAAACGGTTTCTCACAGGGGTAAATGTAATACAGTCTAAAAGGATATGTTTAATGGACAATGGAGTTTCAGTAAAGACATTTATAATGTTACAAAAGATTAGATTTCAGATAAACACTGTTCTTTTGAACTTTCTATTCATCAAATAATCCTGAAAAAAAATATTGTACACAAATATTTTGTACAATTGTACACATTAAATGTTTCTTGAGCAGCAGATCAGCATTTAGAATGATTTCTGAAGGATCATGTGACACTAAGACTGGAGTAACGATGCTGAAAATTCAGCTTTGCCATCACAGGAATAAATTACTTTGTCAAATATATTCAAATAGAAAACAATATTTTTTTATTTTAAATTGTAAAATTTTAAATTGTAATAATATTTCACAATATTACTGTTTTTACTGTATTTTAAATTAAATAAATGTTGCCTTGGTGAGCAGACGAAACTTCTTTTAAAAACATTAAAAATCTTAGTGGTTCCAAACTTTTGGACTGTACTGTACAACCATGAAATATTCACTCACCACCATATGGGCCACCGCCGCCGCTCCTTCCACCACCTCCATAGTTTCCTCCCTTCATTGGGCCGTAGTTAGAGGAAGACTGGTTGTAGTTGCCAAAATCATTGTAGTCTCCGCCACCTCCACCTCCAAAGTTGCCTGCGAAAATTCAGTGATCCTTTAAAATTTTATTTGCTACAGAAGCAGCAGGGAACCTTTTTTTTTTTTTTTTTACACTATATACTTAGTATTAAAATTTGATGTCTTAAAACAAAGAGTTGCAGAGTAATCCTAAAAAAATAAAAAACAACAACAAGATAACTGACCTCCTCCAAAGTTGCCTCCACCACCGTTGTTGTAGTTATCATAGCCGCCACCGCCGCCACCATAGCCTCCACCCTGGTTTCCATAGCCGCCACCACCGCCGCCGCCACCTCCATAACCACGGTTACCACCATAATTAGGTCCGCCTCCACCATAGCCTCCTGATAAACAGATGGGAGATAAATCAAACATTATTACACTGTTTAATTGTCAAGAGTAACGTGAATCCAATTTTTTTAAAGCCTATTGATTTACCATTCCCTCCATAGCCATTATATCCACCATCACCTCCACCGTAACCTCCTCTTCCTCCGCCGCCGCCTCCTCCTCCATATCCACCTACAAAATGAAAAGCATTTCAAAATTAAAAACTCAAAGAACACCACAGAACAGTAGTTCTCAAACAGGTGGGTCAATGTACCATGGAATTTGTCCTTACAACCTGAATAACCTTTTCCAATTATTCCATGAAATATGCACAGTACAAAATTGTACTATTTTAACATTTTAAGGTTAAGGACTAATTAGGGTTGTCGCGATAACCACAATATTGTAATACCGCAATACTGGCAAGCCAACCGCAGAGGAATGCAAGCAGCCACGATGTTCACATTTTCTTTTTTAATAAGGTTACGCCCTTCTCGTTTTACACATCATGCATGCGTGTTGAATGTTAAGTTAATAATGATATCAAGTGAGGATTTTTTTTCCACCAGCTGGCTCCTTACTAAAGACTCTTTGTACCATTGTTATTTGTACAGACTCCATAGAATTGCACTAAACAAGCCTAAAATAGACAGTGAGTGAAAGAGTTCAACTGAGCATGTGCGATTCAGGTCAAGTCATATTTACGAAAAAAAAAGAAGTTTGCATTGTTTGAAGAGGAAAGCGCTATCTTTGTCATAGCATCATTTCAACATTTAAGGGTATTAAAATAATTTCAACATCTTGATTAATTCATGAATGAATGAGCGTTTTTGAACATTAGTTGAATGAATGGTTTAATGACTCACTCAAAGACAGTCCCTTGCCGCCACCTAGTGATGTAACAATGTAGCTGACAACTGTCTAGAACGAGCAGAGGCAACCAGTGCGGTGAAATATCAGCAGTCTTAGAAAGCCTCTCATCCAGTCAGATTCAAGGATCGGAATTAACTTTTATACAAAGAACAGCCCAACAAGCTTAGTTGTCAGGATTATGTTCTGTTAACCCGTAAGCCACGGTCACACTAGACTTTGAATGTGCAAAATTTCATCGGATGCTGCAACGGTCATGATATGACGTCACAATGTATAAAAAATATACAACCTACTCGACATTACTGCAAAAACATTATTCTTTAAATTCTGCCAAGAGGTCATGCCATGACGAATCTTCCGAATCTTCCGATCTTTCTGGTCGATCTTCCACTGGTCGCACGTCTTCACGTGACGCAAATTTGCAGGTCAGAGCTCACCAAACTTGAACTTTGGAACACAGCGAAATGCACAACTTTTCGTATGAGCTTACATCTGACGCATTCACATGCATTTGAATGGAAGTCAGTGAAACGAAAAGTGCAGTGTGACTGCCCCTTTATTTTGACATTTTGTTCCATTTCCTTTAGTTCCTGTTTTCCTGCTCTGATTAGTTCAGTTTTATTGGTTACTGATTATGTTCTCATTTGTTGCTACAGTTATGTATTAGTTTCACATAGATCTAGTTAACTTACCTTTCTACCCGTTTATATAGCCCTGTGTTCTTGGGCAATTCTTGTTTATGCATTGTGTGGTTTGTGTTGTTCTCCATCGTGTTCATTCAGTGTTTGGATTATTATTGCACATTTATTATCATCACATTTGAAGATGTGTGCAATTGTATTTTGAGAAAATGTGTGTGTATTTAAAATTTGTTTACCAAAGTAATATTTGAGGACAAAAAAAAAAGCTCAAGAATCTCTGCTATAGAGCACTACAACTATAAAATAAAAATAAGAACATAACATGCAAAACGGTACCTCCTCCATATCCACCTCCTCTGCCAAAGTTTCCGCCACCACCCCCTCGCCCACCTAAGATGGGTTTTATGAAAGATGTTTTTAGTCAGAACAAAACATCACAGAGCTACGCGACAGCTAAAATAAAAAAGGATGACTCTGAGGTACATTTTATTTGCATTGAGGTATATTTTACTGCATTCCTTTTCTAGTGAGTAATTCTCACCTCGTGGATTCATTGAGACTCTGTTCATTTCCTCTCTGGAGAGAGCTTTCCTGACTTCACAGTTGTGTCCATTCACCGTATGGTACTTCTGAACTGTGGGAAATAGAAAAACAAAAAAGAAAAAAAAATTGAGAATGTTTTAAAATATATTAATATAAAAAAAACTGCTGACACACACATGAGTGGCAGTCACTTACTGACAATCCTGTCAACAGAGTCATGGTCATCAAATGTTATGAAGGCAAAGCCCCTCCTCTTATCACTGTTCTTCTCTGTCATGATGTTGACCTCTTCAATTTTACCAAACTGGCCGAAATATTCACGCAAGTGTTCCTCATCCGTGTCTTCTTTGATTCCGCCCACAAAAATCTTTTTAACAGTGGAGTGAGCGCCTGGTTTGGACGAGTCCTAAAATCAGCGTAAGAGCAATTATTCAAATACATATAGAAGACAAAAACACATTGTTATTACTATTAGAATTTTTATATATATATGAGAGCAATCGAAAAAGAGGCAATTTGTAAATTGTTAGTGGTAAAGTGTTTTTTAAATTGGATAAAATTATATTTTACATATGAAGAGTTTGGTTCCAAAATGGGATAAATGGCATTTAAAAAAAAATTGAGTTTCCACCAAAATCAGTATTGTATCTGTTCGGTATTGAAAAGACATTTATTAATTTTGCGCAAAATGCAACATCCGTCATGTTATTCAAGTTTTCTCCCTTTCTTTCCAAAACGCGACAAATGCCAGTCTTCCTTCTCTGCAGAATGCGATATATCCGCTCAACCAATCACAGAGCACCATTCCACACACTGTAAACAGTAATGGCAGGGCTCTGAATACACCCGCCATCCTAGTTTTCCTTATCTACTTTGTACTTTGTGATCAACAAAAACAGAAAAATGAATAATTTTGACGGCATTGATGAACCTGTG